>NC_045965.1:41160320-41460320 GCF_010909765.2 Amblyraja radiata
CTGCTCCTCCCTTAACCAGGTTTCAGTCATGGCTACAACGTCCCAGGCGCTCATACCTATCCACTCCCTAAGCTCATCTGCCTTACCCGTCAAGCCCCTTGCATTAAAATACGTGCAGTTTAAACCAACCCTTCTTCCTTGCTCTCCCTGCCCCGTGCACCAACTCCTCAACCATACATTCATATCCTCTATCTTCCTATTCTTACCTTCACTTGCACGAGGTACTGGAAGCAAACCTGAGATCACTACCCTGCAGTTCCTGCTTTTGAGTCTTCTGCCCAATTCCATAAAGTCTTGTTGCAGAACCTTCCTCTTCTGACCTATATCATTCGTGCCAACATGCACATCAGCCTCCGGCTGCTCTTGAGGATGTCGTGCAGCCGCTTTGAGGCATCCTGGACCCTGGCACCAGGGAGGCAACACACCACACGGAGTCTCGCCTGTTGCTGCAGAATCTCCTATCCGCACCTCTGACGGTGAAGTCTCCCACCGCTACAGCTCTGCCTGACATCACTCTTTCCCGTTGAGCCTCAGCACCAGGGTTGGAATCACAGCCCTGATAAATACTCTTGACTATTACTACTCCACCATCAAAGATGCCTATTGCTCCATCCCTTGCCCTAAGTTATGGCTACCTACTATTAAGGTTGTTAATTTGTGAATGTTTTTTGATCATTATATTTTATTTGTGTATTGCATTTAAGTTCCTATTATGCTGCTGCAAGTAAGAATTTCATTGTTCCACTGTCAGAACGTAAGACAATTAAACACTCTTGACTCTCTTGACGCGAGTTTGATGTGGAGGCTCTAAACTGTGATCCATTGTGCCGCCCAATCCAGTTCAACACATGTTTTTTTCTTCTCATGAATACGTGTTTTGTGCTGCCCATGTAGCCCTGGCTCAGTGTAGCCCCACAAGTCAAAAGTTGCTTGTTTCTAATTCCTGTCCTGTGGCTTGATGCTTTGATCTGGACTTTGCTCAGTGCGATACTCAAGGAGTAATGCTGTGGTTGGAATGTGGACTGCCAGGTATGGCATTAAATTAAGACTGTTTTCATCCTCCTGAATGGATGTTAAAGATTCCATGAAACTATTTAGAGGAGAGTTTCCCTGACACCTTAGTAAACATCATGCTCACACCTATTGTCACTAAGATTATTCACCTTATTGCAATTTATTTAATTTGATTGTGTTTCTACTTCCGATCAATCTCAGCACCTCACAGTTACTTAATTTACTGTGCAGTTTATTAGGATAACGTAGAAACATAGAAAATAAGTGCAGGAGTAGGCCATTCGGCCCTTCGAGCCTGCACCGCCATTCAATATGATCATGGCTGATCATTCAACTCAGTATCCTGTACCTGCCTTCTTTCCATACCCCCTGATCCTTTTTGCCACAAGGGCCACATCTAACTCCCTCTTAAATATAGCCAATAAACTGGCCTCAACTACCTTCTGTGGCAGAGAATTCCACAGATTCACCACTCACTGTGTGAAAAATGTTTTTCTCATCTCGGTCCTAAAAGCCTTTCCCCTTATCCTTAAACTGTGACCCCTTGTTCTGAACTTCCCCAACATCGGGAACAATCTTCCTGCATCTAGCCTGTCCAACCCCTTAAGAATTTTGTAAGTTTCAATAAGATCCCCCCTCAATCTTCTAAATTCCAGCGTGTACAAGCCAAGTCTATCCAGTCTTTCTTCATATGAAAGTCCTGCCATCCCAGGAATCAGTCTGGTGAACCTTCTCTGTACTCCCTCTATGGCAAGAATGTCTTTCCTCAGATTAGGAGACCAAAACTGTACGCAATACTCCAGGTGTGGTCTCACCAAGGCCCTGTACAACTGCAGTAGAACCTCCCTGCTCCTATACTCAAATCCTTTTGCTATGAAGTCATAAAAGGTGCCACATAAATGCGAGTGCTTTCTCTTTTTAACCCAGCCTGTAACTGGATCTGCATGATATTTCCATATTCTGTGTCAATTATTGGCAAGACGGCTATAGTTTTTGTGATTCTATTGTAGCTGCTAATTTCTCTTAGAAGGTCGCTGCATGAGTCTGCTGACTATTACACAAGCTTTTCTTGGCAGACTGTGAGTTTTTTTTAATGAATTGGCAAGAACAGGGTGTACCCGGAGAAATATAATTTCTCCTTTTATTATGGTAATCATGACCATGCTATTTCTAAACTGTTAACTGCTGATAGTATTAATGAGTAGTGTTGGTGCCACGTTAAATTACTTACTTTGTTTTTTTTGGATTAATCCTGTGACAATAAATGTGTGGTAAATCATTTAATCTTCTTGATGGTAATTCTGACAAATGTATGCTGTGGTTAATTCCTCTGCACTCGGTTATTTTGTTTAAAAGACAAGTTTATTTTTAAAGAGCATGAACAAGGGTGGTAAAAAAATGTTCTTTCACTTGGAATTAAAAAATAAATAAATAAATAAATAAAATAATCAGTCTCATTACCATTTTCAGGGATCTATATACTTGTACCGCAATGTTTCACTATTCAATAACACTCCCCATGGTGCTGCAACTCACTGAGTAGATCCTGGCCTGGTTAAATTCCCAAAATGCATCCTTTTACACTTGTCTGACTTAATTCCATCAGCCATTCCCTTGCTTATTTACTCAATCTTGTTCCTCCAAATCTTGTTCGAGCCTTTGAAACCTTCTACAATGTCCACTATACCACCAAGTTTGGTGTCACTTGCAAACTTACACACTATGCCATTTACATTCATTTTCATGTTATTGATATCCATGGATTCAGCATTGATCATTATAGCACACCATTGATTACAGGCCTGCAGTATGAAAAGCAACCCTCAATTACCACCCTACGCCAATTTTGTAAACAATTTGCTATCTCACCCTGGATCTAGGTATTCTAACATTCTGGGCCAGCTTGCCATGTGGGACCCTATAACAGGCCTTGCTAAAGTCATTGAGAACAACCACAGATTCCCTGCCCTCATTAATCCTCTTTTGATTTAGGGTTGGGTTTATTATTAAAAAGCTGCTTTGCATGCTATCTAACCAGATACAGTCAAGTCAAACTCATGTACAATAGGTGGAGCAAAGATCAAGATACAGAGGGCAGAATTGTAGTGCAACAGTTGCATGGACAGATACAATTGTCTGTAATGGGGTAGAGGTGAAATCAGAGAGTCCCACCTATCTTTTTTAAAATTTCATTAAAAAAAAAATATTTTTATTAGAAGCATATACATATCATAACCAAAACATGATTTGTTTACCAGTTGCATATTAACACAGCTTCTGTTTATTTGATATAGATTTTTTTGAAAGATAGAGCTATAGAGAGAAAGGTGGGAGAAAATATAAAAATATAAAAAAGATTACCAATAACACAATTTTGGAGATAGGTCTGTAGATTATAAAGTGTAATTATTCATCCAATCCTGGATTCAAGTTTCAGTCCAGCTTCCGTGCTGAACCAATTTACCCTTTCAGAAAATCAATAAATGGAGACCATATTCTAGCAAATAGTTCTGATTTGTTAATTAAGCCAAGTCTATTTTTTCCAAATGTAACGTCTCAGACATTTCCATAATCCACATTTTAATTGTCGGGGTTGGTGGGTTTTTCCAAAATTTTAATATTGATTTTTTCCCAATTATTATACTATAATCAAGGACATTTCTTTGGTTTATTATAACTTTTATGCTTTGTTCTGATATTCCTAATATTATTAGTTTTGGATCAGGATCTAATGGATATTAACAACTTCAGAAATAATTTTAAACATATCCGTCCAGAAATTTTTGATTTTTGTACAGTTTACAAATGTATGAGTTAAATTAGCTTCTAAATATTGACATTTGTCACAGACAGGAGAGATATTTGGAAAAATTCTGTTTAATTTTGCTTTAGAATAGTGCAATCTATGTAGTACTCTAAATTGTATTAAAGAATGTCTGGCATTTAACGAGCATTGGTGTATATGTTGTAAACTTTCATCCCATATATCTTTCATTATGGGTTGAGCTAATTCATTTTCCCATGCTTGTCTATATAGTTCCGTCAACGGGACCTCACTATCTAAAAGACTTATTATAAATGTGAAATATTAATTTATCAGTGTTAGAATGTTTATTCAAATATTCGTCAAGGATTTCTGGCTCCCTAGTTCTATATTCTTGTGCATGTGATTTAACATAATCTCTAAATTGTAAATATATAAAAAAATTATTTGAGTGTAGTCCATAATTTTGTTGTAACTCATGAAATGAAAGAAAAATACCTTTTCTGTAAAGGTGTCCCACCTTTTCAATTCCATAGTTTTTCCATTGTACAAAACCTTTATCCAACACAGATGGTTTAAATGAAGGATTATTTACAATGGGGAGAAGGAGTGATAAATTATCCATTTTAAAGTCATTTTTAATTGTTTCCAAGTTCGTATACCACTATATATTATCGGATTTTCACTATGTTTTTTTGTTCAATTTTGTGGGGGTTAACACGATCGAGCCAATTTCAAAAGGTAAACAATCTTCCTTTTCCATCTTTAACCAATCTGGTTGTTGATCCATATCTTTCAACCAGAAGTTCATATTTTTTAATATTAACTGCCCAAAACTAATCCTCCATTCATCTTGGATTTACATAAATGTTTTTTACTTATTCTGTGGTTCTTATAATCCCAAATAAGACTTGTAACAATAGAATCAAGTTTTTAAAAAAAATTTGGGAGATATACCGGAATTGATTGAAATAAGTACAGTAATTGTGGAAAGAAAATTATTTTTATGGCATTAATTCTACCGAGCATTGAGATGGGAAGTGTTTTCCAATACTGAATATTCATATGCAGTTTATTAAGTAAAGGAGAAAAAAATAATTTAAATAAAGAAGTATGTTTCTTAGTCACATAAATTCCAAGATATTTAAATTTTCCATAGACTATTTTAAAAGGAGATTGTTGCAATGTATGTGGGTTAAGTTCTGTTATTGGCATAATTTCACATTTATTCCAATTAATTCTATATCCCGAGAATGAGCCAAATTGAGTTATAAGATTTAGTAAATTTGGAATACTAGTTTCTGGGTTTGTAATATATAGTAATACATCATCTGCGTATAAAGAAATGTTATTAACTGTATAGAATCCCACCTATCTTATGGAAGGACTGTTCAGAAGCCTAGATGCCACAGATACTAGGCTTAAGTCACCTTCAATACGCAAATATGGAAGTGAATTAAGTCTCAATCCCATATTGAATATTGCTAATTTTAATATGTTTAAGTTGAAAAGTATTTAATAGAAAGTTATGTCTGAAGAGGAGTTGTTAACAGAAAGTAACATTAGGTTCAATATACATCAGCAACTCAAAATTATTTTCTAGTAGATCCTTCTGTTTTTCCTTTTATTTTTCACTATGGATGCATTATGTTTGGCACTGCTGAAGAGTGAATTTAACAAGCTATCTCGAGAATAATATATGTCTAATCTGTCATGAGTTACTTTATAAAAAAAGCTTTGTTTTATTGTTCATTGAGGCAGCAGGCAAATAAACTCAGATGTGTGTCAGGGCCTTGAGCTAGTTGCCAAGGGATGTGGAAAGTAGTCTGATAACTCTGTAAATCAGATGGTGGAGACTGAGACATCATCACGGGAAGATTTGAAACCGATCTCTCAGTGGTGCAATGTACAACTACTTCACCTGTTAAAATAATGTCGCACTCACTGTTTTTAAAATCTCTTTACCCCAGAGAATCCATCATTGGATTTGGGAAAAGAAAGGGGCATCTGACTCTCACGAGCTACAAAAAGATATTCAAATTTTCAAATTGCCACTTCTCCATGATTTCACCAAAATCTCTTCTATCGGGAAGTGTCAAAATAACTAATTCGATTTTCCCCCTTTAAATTGATTAATCGGAACAATTCATTGGAGGGTGGTCTACTGTGATTTCTATGCTTTATATGTTTCAGAAGTTCACATCTGATGAAATTTATGTGAGGCCAGGATTCTCCTTTATCCTGAAGATAGTCACAAAATGTTGGGCTAACACAGCCACTCTAGAGAAAAGGCATGTGACGTTTCAGGTGGAGGCCCTTTATCCTGTTGGGCCTCCAACATTACTGACAGTGAACAACGACTTCCTGAAAAGCCTACTTACCATCCCTGCTGTCTCCACTCTGTAGATCCCTTGCCAATGTTTGCATTATATTTCTTTGTAGTAACAGAATGACTTTTATCTGGTGTCTGTGTATGAGTGAGTCAATACAAATGTGAATGCTGCCAATGCAGCCATGTTGCTTTGGTGCTCTGCAGAGTTATGAAATGATTCGGCATCGCGTACAACACAAGTTTATTGAATTATTAAAAACAAGGAACTGCAGATGCTTGTTTACACAAAGGGACACAAAGTGCTGGAGCAACTCAGTGGGTCAGGCAGCGTCTCAAATGCTGCAGCATTCCAGCACTTTGATCCCTTTGTTGAATTTTGCAACTCAGCTTTTGGACCTGAAAAGATAATTAGTCTATATTTATACAATTTTAAGCAGTTGATATTCTCCACAATTTCCAAGACTCTATTAGTTAGCATAACATAAGTGCGTTGATTTTACATTTCAAGATTGCCTTGTTAACTTATTTAAAATTAATCCTGCTTTCATAATGACATTTTTACCTGGTCAACTTAATTGTACCAGTCAAATGTAAATATATTGCTGGTTCGTTGGATCTGTAGTTAAGATGCATACGCAAGGATTATACTTGCACAAAATAACATTGTTCACATATCCGAAAGACAGCTTTGTGAAATGCTGCAATTCTTAAGAATTTTGTTTAGAGCAAAAACATATACTTTTAAATAGTTATATCTTTGATTTTAGGAACAAGAAAAAATAATTCCTGATCAACTCAATATTTGTTCTATTGCATTCCTTTTCTGCAGATCAACACTAGAAACAATGACATGGTTGAATAACACTGAAAGCTTTGAATCATCCTCTGTATCACAAAATGCCTTTGTTCCACTGAAAATGAAATATATTATTTACCGCTTTTATGCACTTATGATCTTCAGCCTACTTTAGTTGTGTCAGGGATTATTGTTTTCGTTTTGATGCATTTTTTTCTTACAAAGTACATACGATGTAATTAATGCTAAACCATAATTTTGGCAAGATCACTGTGCCCTGTAAACCCTTGTCATTCAGTGGAAACATTTTCATTTTCTGCACACAGCCTTGTGTAAGTGCACAATAATTACAGAGCTTTTTATCTGGAATTATCCTCAATGAGGGGCAATTTAACTGCAGCTCAAAGTAAACAGAGTGCTGTTCGAGTGGTAGCTTTATGTCTTATCTTCCAGCTCTCCCAATGCCCCTTAACCCACTCGTTCCACTTCCAATGCATTAAAGCTCTATTTCTCCAGCTGACATCTCAAGCAGTTTGCTGAATGGGGAAACAACTTTATTGCCGTAGTTTGTTTTGATAACTGAATTGCTGACCGTTTGATGGAATTCTGGTCCAAGTAAAAGCTCACAAATTAGGGTTATGGCAATTATCACAAATGTAATATTAATAACAAAATTAGCCTTCTGGATCAAAGAGTAAGAAGAAACCATAAATCATTCCTTTGACAATGTGACTTTGCTTTGATTTTGGAAGAAAAACAAAGCAAGTTTGAGTTTGTTTGCATTTACATGGTGCAATTTTTGTTCTCAGGGCATTATGTACATCTTTATAGCCATTGGTTCTTGTGGCTTGAGTGAGCAGTTTGCCAGCCAAGAGCAACATTGTGTGAACTTACCCCATTCCCAGGATGAATGGTGGTGATTACTTCAGTTCCTTTATGTTAGTTTTCACTAGCAGAGAAGGTGGGGAATTGATGGGTAGAACAAATGGAATATTTCTGTAGGGTGAGACCAAAAGAACAAACTTAATAGTGTGAGTAGCATTTGGGATCAGGTTATGTTTCTTAGTCTGAATAATGTGTTGTTACTTATAGCTATGTGTTACTGCAATGTGGAATTAGTTGGATTTTGATATTTTTTGAGCCACAATCTTATTCATCCACTGTTATTTTACCTACTATTGCAGCAGAAAAGGATAGCATGTGCTGGCTTAGGCTTTAGACTTTAGACGTTGGCCCTTCGGCCGACTGGATCCACACTGATAATGATCACCCCCATACACTAGCACTATCTTACATACTAGGGACAATTTACAATTTTTACCAAACCCAATTAACCTATAAACCTGTCTTTGGAATGTGGGAGGAAACCAGAGCACCGGTGGAAAACCCACGCAATCACAGGGAGAACATACGAACTCAATACAGACAGCACCCATAGACAGGATGGAACCCGGTCTCTGGCACAGTAAGGCAGCAACTCTACCGCTGCGCCACCATGCCACCCATTGCTTCCCCTGAGTGTTGAACAAACTCTCCAACTGTTCTATCACCAAACCTTAAAGTGCAAGTTGCCTGCTGCAATGAATTCTGACCATAGGTTGCAGTAATAATCAGCATATTTATAACATGGTAAAATTACCCGGCCCAGAAATTGTGTTTACAACATGGAAAGAGCATCAACGCGTCATTTAATGGGGGTGCATATTGGGACTTCAAGGCACTGAGAGGATAGACTGTGGCGGAAGGAACTGCAGATGCTGTTTTACACCGAAGATAGAAACAAATTGCTGGAGTAACTCAGCGGGTCAAACAGCATCTCTGGAGAAAAGGAATAGGTGACATTTCAGGTCGAGATCCTTTTTCAGACTGAGACTGAAGTCTCAGGAGTCTCTCTGAGAGACTTGGATTGAAGAAGGGTCTGGACCTGAAACGTCACCTATTATTTTTCTCCAGAGATGCCGGGAGGATAGACTGTTGTGGGGGAGACTAGGGAATGGTTCTGTCTGCTAGGCAGAGATCAGTATTGGTACTGCACGGCTTTATTATAGTTATGCGTACTGAGGTGCTGTGAAAAACTTTGTTCTGCGTGCTATCCAGGGCAAGCATTCCACACATGGCTGTAATGATGCCACACATGGGCACAACAGGTATTACAAAACAAGAATGGAAACAGAGTGTAGAAGATGGTGTTACAGCTACAGAGAAAGTGCAGATACAAATGTGCAACGGGGTAGATTAGGAGATCAGGAATACATCATTATCCTATGATAGATCTGCTCAAGTTTCTAGTAACAGTGGGGATAAGATTATTTTTAAATCTGTTGATACATACTATCAAGCGTTTGTACCTTCTGTTTGACGGGAGAGGGGAGAAGAGAGAATGACTTAAGTGTGAGTGGTCCTTGATTATGTTGGCTGCTTTCCTGAGGCAGCTTGAAATAGATGGGTAGGAGTCTGGTTTGTGTGATAGACTGGGCTGTGTTCACAACTCTCTACAATTTCTTGTGGTCTTAGGCAGAGCAGTCCCTGTACCAAGCTACGATGCATCACAATTGGGTGATTTTGATGGTGCAGAGGTCTGTGCAGATTGAATCAGCGATGAGGTTTATGGCGTGTACATACATCAAAGGTTTTGCGTATGTGAGCAGGAAAGTAGACCTGAAGCCAAGACCAGATTAGCCATAGATGGGAGAAATGAAGTCAGGGACTCATTCAGGATTGCTTCCAGTACAGGAGAGTCAAATAACTTACTATACCATTGAGCAAATTCTCTAGAACGGTGAGTTGTTTATTTATAAATCACTGATGCTGGTGAGGCCCACCATCTCACATTGTGAACAAATTTGACCTTAAGGGCCAATATGATTCCAAGCTGAAGGTTGTTTGAGTAGTTACAATTACATTTTAAGAAATGTCACATTTCCTGATGCAATCGTCACTGGCTTAGCAAGTGATAGAGTGCCGATTTAATTCCCTGCACTCTGTATCCATGAGAAGTTAAATTGCTGCAGTACAATCATTAAGTGACCACAAAATAAAGCCAAAGTGACAATGCTCTCTTGGTAATGGATGAATGCTCTTGCACTTCTACATCAATTGAAACACAGTCACATTTTTTTTGTTTGCTTTCATATGAAAGCTTTGCCATCTACAATTCACTGATTTTTATTCCACTGCTTCCTTGTGTATTTGACAAGTAATTGTCTAAATATGTTCCAATATATATATATATATATGATGCAGTCTCTCTTCTATACACAGAGACCGTAAGAAATAAAAGCAGCAATCGGAGCCTGCTCCACCATTCAGTAGGTTCATGGCTAATCAAAGCTTGGGTTCAGGTCTACTTTCCTGCATAATACCGAAATCTCCTTAAATGACAAAAACCTTACCTCTAATTCAATCTCCACAAATTTCTGATGAGGAGAATTCAAAAGGTTTAGATAAAAGACGGACACATCCTTGTGAAATAAAAGAATTATTCTTACTCTATAATTACAATGGCTAACCTCTTACTCTGAAACTAAGATCTTTAGTTCTAGTTTCACCCATGTTTGTGCCATTATAGGTCTATGGTTATAAAATTGATAAAGCCAATAACTTGATGCTGATGATGGGTGTGTGGCTAGGTGGGTGGAGATGGACAGGACCTTAGACTTGAAGCTCAGCTCAAGCCAAATTGGATATCTAACAACTGAGGAAAACAGTGCTTCAACAAGTTTCTTATAAACCTGGGCAGTTTCTTTCTCTTTTCAGTCAAACTGTTGGAGGAAGAAGATGTACAAGATTTAATTGAAGAAACAAGGAACTGAAGATGCTGGTTTACAAAGCGCTGGAGTAACTCAGCAGGTCAGACGCATCTCTGAAAAAACATGGATAGGTAACGTTTCAGGTCCTGGCTCTTCTTCGGGCGTTTTTGGGTCAGGATCCTTCTTCAGACTGAAGAAGAGTCCTGAACCGAAACCTTACCTATTCAAGTTCTCAAGCGATGCTGCCTGACCTGCTGAGTTACTCCAGCACCGTGTATCAAGATTTAACTGTATTCTTCTGGTTGGTTTGAACATGCATGTATGCACTTATAGACTGGCCACCATCTGTGTGGGGCTGAGGGACAGGGCTGCTTCCATTCAAATGTGGCTTTAAGTTTACTTCTATTAAAGGCCAGAGTGAGTCCCACTGTAAATTGGAGGAGCAGCACCTCATATTTTGCTTGGGTAGTTTACACCCCAGTGGTATGAACATTGACTTCTCAAATTTCAGCCCTTGCTTTCTCCCTCCTTCCCCTCCACTTCCCAGCTCTCCCATAGCACACTGTCTCCGCCTCTTCCTTTCTTCTTCCCGCCCCACCCACCCCTACATCAGTCTGAAGAAGTGTCTCGACCCGAAATGTCACCTTTTCCTTCGCTCCGTAGATGCTGCCTCACCTGCCGACTTTCTCCAGCATTTTTGTCTACCTATTAAAGGCTAGCTCTGTTTTTGGCTACTGATTTTTGGATTAATATTTTGAAATCTTAAGGTTTAAATTTTTTTTTAAATCCCATATACCATCCTCATTGTTTCAGCAAACACAGGACATCAGTCTTTAACCTGTTCAGTGCTACCCCGGAGTATACTCGGGTCTTGGCCAATAGTAAAAAAAAACTTGGCGGTGAACAGGCTAAATGTACACTCAGCCTGCAGCCAGAGAGCAGCAAAACATCCAAATATCTACCATAGGATGAAAGAAATTGCAGGGGAGAGTGAAATCGCTTCCAAATTTACTGAGACATAGAAGTCCTCATAAGAGGTGGAGCCTGCTTCCACGCTGTATCTCTAAACTAAACCTTAAATTTAAAAATATATTTTCCCACCTTATCTTTACACATTCTAGTATGTTCAAAGATGCTTTCATCTATCTATCTATCTATCTATCTATCTATCTATCTATCTATCTATCTATCTATCTATCTATCTATCTATCTATCTGTCTGTCGAAGGGTTTCGGCCCGAAACGTCGCCTATTTCCTTCGCTCCATAGATGCTGCTGCACCCGCTGAGTTTCCCCAGCAATTTTGTGTACTCTATCTATCTATCTATCTATCTATCTATCTATCTATCTATCTATCTATCTATCTATCTATCTATCTATCTATCTATCTATCTATCTATCTATCTATCTATCTATCTATCTATCTATCTCTCAGTCCATCATCGGCTCTAACCTCCCTACCATCGAGGGGATCTATCACAGTCCCTGCCTCAAAAAGGCTGGCAGCATCATCAAGGACCCACATCATCCTGGCCACACATTCATCTCCCTGCTACCTTCAGGTAGAAGGTACAGGAGCCTGAAGACTGCAACGTCCAGGTTCAGAAACAGCTCCTTCCCCACAATCATCAGGCTATTGAACTCAACTCAAACAAAGCTCTGAAAAGTAATAGCCCATTATCAGTTTATTTGCACTTTATCTGTTTTATGTATTCATGTGTGTATATATTTATACAATGGTATATGGATACACTGATCTGTTCTGTATTCATGCCTTCTATATTCTGTTGTGTTGAAGCAAAGCAAGAATTTCATTATCCTATCTGGGACACATAACAATAAACTCTCTTGACTTGACTTGACTTGTTTGTTTGTATGTGTGTTCATGAAACACCGGCAAAATGGTACAAGATAGCGCTACAATTTTAGGCCCACCTTACACACCATTGTCGTGCAGTGTGCATTAGCCAAGTTTCATTCAGATTGTTGTTATATTTTACAAGTTATTAGAAACATAGAAAATAGGTGCAGGAGGAGGCCATTCGGCCTTTCGAGCCAGCACCGCCATTCATTGGGATCATGGCTAATCGTCCCCTATCAATAACCCGTGCCTGCCTTCCCCCCATATCCCTTGAATCCACTAGCCCTTAGAGCTCTATCTAACTCTCTCTTAAATCCATCCATTGCCTTGGCCTCCACTGCCCTCTGTGGCAGGGAATTCCACAAATTCACAACTCTTTGGGTGAAAAAGTTTTTTCTCACCTCAGTCTGTGTAAGACTGTGGCCCCTGGTTCTGGACTCGCCCCACATTGGGAACATTTTTCCTGCATCTAGCTTGTCCAGTCCTTTTATAATTTTATATGTTTCTATAAGAACCCCCCACATCCTTCTAAATTCCAGTGAATACAAGCCTAGTCTTTTCAATCTTTCCTCATATGACAGTCCCGCCATCCCAGGGATCAATCTCTTGAACCTATGCTGCACTGCCTCAATCTCCAGGATGTCCTTCCTCAAAGTAGGAGACCAAAACTGTACACAATACTCCAGATGTGGTCTCACCAGAGCCCTATACACCTGCAGAAGAACCTCTTTACTCCTATACTGAAATCCTCTTGTTATGAAGGCCAACATTTCATTAGCTTTCTTCACTGCCTGCTGTACCTGTAAGCCAACTTTCAGTGATCGGTGTACAAGGACGTCCGGGTCTCGCTGCACCTCCCCCTTACCTAACCTAACCCCATTGAGATAATAATCTGCCCCTTGTTTTTGCCGCCAAAGTGGATAACCTCACATTTATCTATATTATACTGCATCTGCCATGCATCTGCCCACTCACTCAACCTGTCCAGGTCACCCTGCAACCTCGTAACATCCTCTTCACAGTTCACACTGCCACCCAGCTTTGTGTCATCTGCAAACTTGCTAGTGTTGCTTCTAATTTCCGCTTCCAAATCATTAATATATATGGTAAACAGTTGCGGCCCCAACACCGAGCCTTGTGGCACTCCACTCGCCACTGCCTGCCATTCTGAAAAGGACCCGTTCACTCCTACTCTTTCCTATCCATGTCAACACCCTACCCCCAATACCATGTGCTCTAACTTTTGTCACCAGTCTCCTGTGCGGGCCCTTATCAAAGGCTTTCTGAAAGTCTAGATACACTACATCCACTGGCAGCCCTTCATCTATTTTACTTGTCACATCCTCAAAAGATTCCTGAAGATTAGTCAAGCATGATTTCCCTTTCATAAATTCATGTTGACTTGGACTAATCCTTTTACTGCTATCCGAATGCCCCATTATTACCTCTTTAATAATTGACTCCAGCATCTTTCCCACCACCAAAGTCAGGCTAACTGGTCCTCCTCCCTGAGGACCCTGGGATGCAGACCTTTAGGCCCAGGGGATTTATCATCCTTCAGTCCCATTAGCCTACCCAATACTATTTCTCATCTAATGAAAATTTATTTCAGTTCCTCTACCCCCTTTGATCCTCTGTCCTCCAGTACATCTGGGAAATTGTTTGTGTCTTCCTTAGTGAAGACAGATCCGAAGTACCTATTTAACTCTTCTGCCATTTCCTTGTTGACCATAATAATTTCATCCGTGACTGCCTTCAAGGGACCCACATTTGACTTTGCTACTCTTTTTCCCTTAACATATCTAAAGAAGCTTTCACTGTCCTTTATATTCCTGGCCAGCTTCCCTTCGTACTTCATCTTTTCAGCCCGTATTGCCCGTTTTGTTTCCTTCTGTTGTCCTATGAAAGTTTCCCAATCTTCTGGCTTCCGGCTACTCTTTGCTGTGTTATACATCTTTTCTTTTAGTTTTATTCTATCCCTAGCATCTCTTGTTAGCCACGGTTGCCTCCTACTCCCCTTAGCATCTTTCTTCCTTTTTGGAATGAAATGACCCTGCGTCTTCTGGATTATGCCCAGAAATTCCTGCCATTGCTGTTCCACCGTCATTCCTGCTAGGATCCCTTTCCAGTCTACCTTGGCCAGCTCCCCTCTCATGCCTATATAGTCCCCTTTGTTCAACTGCGTCACTGACACTTCCGATTTAACCTTCTCCTTCCCAAATTGCAGATTAAAACTAATTATATTAGGTAATATATTAGGTATATTAGGTAGATAGGTCTTTATTCTTTGGAGCGCAGAAGTTTAAGGGGGAACTTGATAGAGGTCTTTAAAATTATGAGAGGGATAGAGGGAGTTGTCGTGGATAAGCTTTTTCCATTGACAGTAGGGAAGAATCAAACAAGAGGATATGATTTGAGAATTAAGGGACCAAAGTTTAGGGGTAACATGAGGGGGAACATCTTTACTCAGAGAGTGGTAGCTGTGTGGAATGAGCTTCCAGTGGAAGTGGTGGAGGCAGGTTCGATTTTATCATTTAAAAATAAATTGGATAGGTATATGGATGGGAAAGGAATGGAGGGTTATGGTTTGAGTGCAGGTAGATGGGACTAGGTGAGAGTAAGTGTTCGGCACGGACTAGAAGGGCAGAGATGGCCTGTTTCCGTGCTGTAATTGTTATATGATTATATGGTTATATTATGATCACTACCTCCAAGCGGTTCCTTTACCTCGAGTTCTCTTATCATATCTGGTTCATTGGACAACACTAAATCCAGAATTGCCTTTTCTCTGGTCGGCTCCATTACAAGCTGCTCTAAGAATCCATCTCGGAGGTATTCTACAAATTCTCTTTCTTGGGGTCCTGAACCAACCTGATTTTTCCAGTCTACCTGCATATTGAAATCCGCCATCACCACAGTGGCATTACCTTTGTTACATGCCAGTTTTAACTCCTGCTGCAACTTACACCCTACATCCGGGCTACTATTTGGGGGTCTGTAGTGTCTTCTTGCCTTTACAATTCCTCAACTCAATCCACAGTGACTCTACCTCGTCAGTCCCTATGTCTTCCCTTGCAAGGGACTGAATTCCATCCCTCACCAGCAGAACTACCCCCCCTCCTCTGCCCACCTGCCTGTCCTTTCTATAGGATGTATAACCCTGAATATTAAGTTCCCAGGCCCGATCCTCCCGCAGCCACGTCTCAGTAATCCCCACAATGTCATATCTACCAACCTCTAACTGAGCCTCAAGTTCATCTACTTTATACTTTGCGCATTCATATACAATACTTTTAATTCCTTGCGCATCTCACCTTTCACATCGATCCCTATTACACTTGGCCATAATCTCCTATCCCTTTGTGAGCTTCCTTTCCCGTTAATTCTGGGGTCATTAACTATCCCTTTACTCTCTTTCCCTTTAACTCCGTCCTCAACTATCCCATTTAACACCCCACCCTCCTTATTCAGTTTAAAACCACCCGTGTAGCAGTGGCAAACCTGCCTGCCATTTTAAACTTTAAAAAATCACTTTTCCACTTGCCATGCCCATCAGCCGCGTTCGACGTCACAATGGGAACCCAACGCATCACAACAGTAAGATGGCCACCTGATCCGTGCATGCGCAGTTGGAGGAAGGTTGCCTGGTCTGCTACCCACGTGTGCGCAGTTGAGGGTTGCTGGGCCCACGGCCAATATGAGATTGTCAGCCGCGCCTGCGCAGTTGGCCCACCGCCATCTTGAAATTGCCATTTTGACTTGCGTCACAACGGGGACCCATCAGCCGTGCCTGCACAGTATGGTGGAGGATTGCTGGGCCGGGATCATCATTTTAACATCCAGCGTCGTGTATAGGTCAGTGACATTTTAAACTTTAATAAACTGGCAGTGGCGCTCCCACTTGCCGGCCACGCCTGCGCAGTTGGGGGAGGTCCGTCAGCCACGTCACAATTGAAAATGGCGCCGGTGACGCGGCAGTGATGCAAAATGTCTTCCCACGCGTGCGCAGTTGGCCCAGTATCCGCCGGTGCGGAATTTGAACCCCGCGCGTGCGCAGTTGGCGCAGTATTCGTGCGTGTGGAATTTGAACCCCGTGCAAGCACATTGGGCCCGGTATCCGCGTGTGCGGAATTTGAATAATAATTGAATGTCTCCCAGCGTGTGAACGTCTCCCAGTGCATGTTCAGTGGGCATGGTAACCGCGCGTGCAGGATTTGAACCCTGTGCATGCGCGGTGGGCCTGGTATCCGTGCCTGTGGAATTTTAAATAACTGAAAGTCTCCCCTGCGCAGTTGGCCCGGTATGAAGGATATGGCACAGAAGATGAAGGAATATAGCTTAGGTAAGAGTTTCCTACTTTAATTAGATTTAGAAAAGTGAATTCCAATAGAGAATGTCCAGTTTTATTTTCCACAATGGTTCAGTCACAATTACCAATCTAAGACACAAACATAACTTTGAAATGAAGTCAGAATTTAGTGTTTAGGAGCACAAGTAACTGAAATGCCTATATAAAAAAAACATAATTGGAACAAAATAGGTGAGTGCTACTGGGGGTATATTGCGTTGGGGGATGAGGTCCTTCAATAAACCTGGCAGTCGCGCTCCCATTTGCCGGACACGCCTGCGCAGTTGGGGGAGGGTTGCGTGACTCTCGTCACAACGGGGATCTCTGACGTCACAATGGGAACCTATCATCCGTGCCTGCGCAGTTGTGGGCTGTGAGTGAGTGTTGGGGATGGGGCGAATCCGGTCCGCGCTTGGTCTAATATATTACTAAAACTCTCATCTTGTTTGTTTGTTTAATTGTTTGTATACTTGTTCCCAAAACTACGCCAAAACGAATTGATGTTATATTTTACAAGTTATTAACATCTTTAGCTTTACAAAATCCAGTTGGAGAAACATTCAGCAGTGGCAGTTAGAGCTATGACATCACAATGGGATCTCATTTACATAACCTGCCCGTGAACAGTCTTCAAGCCCACAATTACATCACAATGGGATCAGCAGCTTTCACCTCAAGGGGGTAGGGAAAGAGTGAGAGGGGGGTGGGGGGGGGGGGGGGGGGGGGGGGGTGAGGTGAATAAGGCAAAATGAGCCGCAGTTGGGGGTTATGGGTGAGTGGTGCAATATTGCATTGGGGTAACAGGTTGTGTTGGGGAAACGGATGAGTGGTGGAATATTGCGTTGGGGAACTGGTTGCGTTGGGAGACCAGGTCTCCCATGTGACAGGGACCTAAAGGGTCCCACTTGGTCAAAAACTCTCATCTTGTTTGTGATTCTGTGTGCGTGCATGATCCCGGAACTACGCCAAAACGGTACACGATAGTGCTACAATTTTTGGACCACCTTACTCACAATTGTCTTGTGGTGTGCTTTGTTTGTTTAGATGTCTGTAAGCATGTGAGTGTGTGAGTGAGTGAGATCCTAAAATTACGTCAACATGGTACACGGTAGTGCTACAATCTTTACACCACATTATGCACAATTGTCCTGTGGTGTGTTTTATACAGATTGATTTTATATTTTACAATTTATCACATTTTTAAGTTTATAAAACCCCAATTTGAGAAATATTTTTCCAAGCTCCACTGGCAGTCACCAGCTATGATGTTACAATGGGATTGTAGCCCTGCTTGCAACAATGTTGCGATCCAAGTACACTGAGTCCTGCTAGCTGTAGCAAGTGTAATTACATTTATTTTAAAGTTACAGTACACTGAGTTCTGCAAGCTAGCATGTGCAATTGCATTTTTTAATAAGTTTACAATAAGGGAGGGTGAATACGGGGAAATGAGCCGGCCTGCACAGTTGGGGGCCATGGCTTAGTGGTGGAATATTGCGTTGGGGGACTAGGTTGCTTGAGGGGAATGGTGGAATATTGCTTTGGGGAACGGGTTGCGTTGGGGGACCAGGCCTCCCGTGGTGGCTATGGGTGAGTAGTCGAATATTGTGTTGGGGAACGGGTTGCGTTGGGGCACCAGGCCTCCCGTGGAACAGGGACCCAACGGGTCCCACTTGGTCTAGTATATTACTAAAACTCTCATCTTGTTTGTATGTCTGCCTGTCTGTGAGTAAGATCCTGAATTTATGCCAAAACGATACATGATAGCGCTAACATTTTTGTACCATCTTACTCACAATTGTCTTGTGGTGTGTTTTCAACAAGTTTTGTTCAGATTGATGTTATTATTTTACAAGTCATTAACATTTTTAGCTTTACAAAATCCCACTTTGAGAAAGATTTCTTCCATTCTGAACTGGCACTCATCAGCTATGACATTACAAAGCCCTACCAGCTACAATGTTGCTATAATTGAGTGCTTGACAGCAAATTTCCTTCAGGGGAAGAATCTGCCAACCTAACCCAGCACATACAGTGGCTTGCAAAAGTATTCATACCCCTTGAACTTTTCCACATTTTGTCACGTTACAACCACAAACGTAAATGTATTTTATTGGGATTTTATGTGATAGACCAACACAAAGTGGCACATAAATGTGAAGTGGAAGGAAAATGATACATGGTTTATTTTTTTTACAAATAAAAAACTGAAAAGTGTGGCGTGCAAAAGTATTCAGACCCCTTTACTCTGATACCCCTAAATAAAATCCAGTGCAACCAATTGCCTTCAGAAGTCACCTAATTAGTAAATAGAGTCCACTTGTGTGTAATCTAATCTCAGTATAAATACAGCTGTTCTGTGAAGGCCTCAGAGGTTTGTTAGAGAACATTAGTGAACAAACAGCATCATGAAGCCCAAGGAACACACCAGACAGGTCAGGGATAAAGTTGTGGAGAAGTTTAAAGCAGGGTTAGGTTATAAAAAAATATTTCAAGTTTTGAACATCTCACGGAGCACTGTTCAATCCATCATCCGAAAATGGAATGAGTATGGCACAACTGCAAACCTATCAAGACATGGCCGTCCACCTAAACTGACAGGCCGGGCAAGGAGAGCATTGATCAGAGAAGCAGCCAAGAGGCCCATGGTAACTCTGGAGGAGCTGCAGAGATCCACAGCTCAGGTGGGAGAATCTGTCCACAGGACAACTATTAGTCGTGCACCCCACAAATCGGGCCTTTATGGAAGAGTGGCAAGAAGAAAGCCATTGTTGAAAAAAAGCCATAAGAAGTCCCGTTTGCAGTTTGCCACAAGCCATGTGGGGGACACAGAAAACATGTGGAGGAAGGTGCTCTGGTCAGATGAGACCAAAATTGAAGTTTTTGGTCTAAATGCAAAACGCTATGTGTGGCGGAAAACTAACACTGCACATCACCCTGAACACACCATCCCCACTGTGAAACATGGTGGTGGCAGCATCATGCTGTGGGGATGCATTTCTTCAGCAGGGACAGGGAAGCTTGTCAGAGTTGATGGGAAGATGGATGGAGCCAAATACAGGGCAATCTTGGAAGAAAACCTGTTACAGTCTGCAAAAGACTTGAGACTGGGGCGGAGGTTCACCTTCCAGCAGGACAACGACCCTAAACATACAGCCAGAGCTACAATGGAATGGTTTAGATCAAAGCATATTCATGTGTTAGAATGGCCCAGTCAAAGTCCAGACCTAAATCCAATTGAGAATCTCTTGGCAAGACTTGAAAATTGCTGTTCACAGACGCTCTCCATCCAATCTGACTGAGCTTGAGCTATTTTGCAAAGAAGAATGGGCAAAAATGTCAGTCTCTAGATGTGCAAAGCTGGTAGAGACATAGCCCAAAATACTTGCAGCTGTAATTGCAGCGAAAGGTGGGTCTACAAAGTATTGACTCGGGGGCTGAATACTTTTGCACGCCACACTTTTCAGTTTTTTATTTGTAAAAAAATTTGAAAACCATGTATCATTTTCCTTCCACTTCACAATTATGCACCACTTTGTGTTGGTCTATCACATAAAATCCCAATAAAATACATTTACGTTTGTGGTTGTAACGTGACAAAATGTGGAAAAGTTCAAGGGGTATGAATACTTTTGCAAGCCACTGTATGTGATTGCAAAGCCACAGCAACGTTTAATAGCCTTGTATCTACAATGTTGCTATCCCAGGACACTGAGTCCTTGACAGAAAATGTCCTTCAGGGAAGTATCTGCCAGCCTAACCCAGCACATATGTGATTGCAAAGCCACAGCAAAGTTTAATGACTTTGCCAGTGGCACCTACATCACATTAAAGAATAAAAAAATGGTAGTGCAATTGCATTTTTTTAAAGTTTAAAATGAGGGAGGGTGAAAAAATGAGCCGACCTGCACAGTTGGGGGCTGTGGATGAGTGGTCGAATATTTGCATTGGGGGAATGGGTTGCGTTGGAGGAACGGGCGAGTGGTGGAATCTTACATTGGGGAACGGGTTGCGTTGGGGGACCAGGCCTCCCATGGGGGCTATGGGTGAGTGGTCGAATATTGTGTTAAAAATGAGCTGACCTGCACAGTTGGGGGCTATGGTTGAGTAGTGAAATATTGCATGGGGGGAACAGGTTGCATTGGGGGAATGGAGCAGTGGTGGCATCTTAATGTTGTGGAACAGGTTGCGTTGGGAGACCAGGCCTCCCATGGGGGCTATGGATGAGTGGTCGAATATTGCGTTGGGGGATTGCTTGTTTATATATATATGTGTGTTCCCGAAACTCCACCAAAACGGTACACGATAGCGCTACAATATTTGGCCCACCTTACTCACCATTGTCCTGCAATGTGCATTAGCCAGGTTTTGTTCAGATTTACGCTATATTTTACAAGTTATTGACATTTAAAACTTAAATTAACTTAAAACAGTGCCCCCACTTGCTGGCCGCGCCTGCGCAGTTGTGGGAGGCCCGTCAGCCACGTCAGATTTGAAAATGATGCCGGTGACATGGCAGTGACGCAAAATGACATTGTCTCCCCGCATATGTGCAGTGGAAGGCTTGCCGGCCCCCCCCCCCCCCCCCGCCATTTTGGGATTGCCATTTTGACTTGTGTCACAACGGGGATTTCTGGCGTCACAACAGGAACAGGTGAGTGGTGGAATATTGCGTTGAGGACGGGGACCCAACGGGTCTGCACTTGGCCTAGTCCTTGTTAAAATGCAAATAAATACTGTTAAGAAGTAGCCTTATACAACTAAGGATAAAAAGGAAGATAGATAGCAAGATCTGCCAGCATTGATTTATCATTGTTGCATTCAATGAGGAAGGAAGTGCATGCAGGTTGATTTGTTTATTATTGGTACCTTTAATGCTTTTGGAGGGTAAGGTATAAAATCAAATTTCCCAAAAGGAAGAGGACAAGGAGTTTTAGAAAATGATTTTTTTGAAAGGCATAGACAGTCCAAACCTTTATCGCAGGGTGGAAATGTAAAATACTAGAGGGCATAGGTTTAAGGTTCGAGGGGCAAAGTTTAAAAAAGATGTACCGTGCAAGGTTTTTACACAGTGGGAAGTGGGTGCCTGGATTGCACTGCCAGGAGTGGTGGTAAAGATAGATACAATCGTGCTATTTAAGAGACGTTTAGAGGGTCATATGGATATGCAAGGAAAGGAGGGAAATTACTTATGTACAGACAATTGGGATAAATTTATCTTGGCATCATGTTCAGCACAGACATTGTTCTATGTCAACATTCCATGTTCTATGTTCTATGTTCTATGTTCTATGTTCTAACACCCACAAGACACCCAGGCATATGGTTAAAAATATTAACTATAACTATTTTCTGGAGAAACCATAAACTACCTTCCTAAATGATTTTTAGTTGGAGTTTGTGCAGCGAAGTCTCATTGGAGTAGAAAAGAGAAGAATTCAGAGAAATGTTCATCAGATTATTGATCTATTATGGTCACTTGTTCTCTTGCTTTGTCCTGGAGATGAAAATGTGTGGTGGTAAGGAAACCATGAAGCCAACATCTTTTGGATCTTGATTTGGAAGAGGAGACACCCATACCTGCCAGGGAAAATATAGTCAGAATATTCTTCTGACCAACATTTCTAACTACACTACCACAGCTCCCTATGTTTCAGGGCTGCCCTAATATTTTTGTGTGAAAACATTTGCCTTTTGTTCTCGCGAGTCATTGTGATTCTGAATCCATACCAGGAAAACTAATGAACTCAATGAGAAATGGAGCCAAGTCAAACAGCAACATCTGTTTAATTATTGTTCTAGAGGATTTGTCCTATATAAGTAAATCACTGGGTGCCAAGAAGTGCTTTTCTAAGTCTTATTTTAGTGCTTCCAAATGTAACCCGGGAGCCAATGTTGTTAGTGATTGCTATCATAGTCCAAGAGTCTTTTGGGGATTTAGTCTAATGCCAATCATCCTGGTAAGGACTAGCTGCTCTTATAGTCCAGTGACAGGATTTTAAAGAGTCTGCCAAAACCTTAGAGCTATGGTCTGCCAGTCTCTATGGATGGGTGATGCAAACTACAATAAGGTTGTCACCACTCCATTAATGTATATATTGGGAACATCCGACTGAGATGGTTGCAATTGTGACAGGAGTATTTCCATTGTGAGTCTGTCACCCACTACATATCCTTGGAAGTGCCCTAGTACCTCGAACTAGGTACAATAGTAGTGGAACTACCTTTTCAAAGCATGGGATTGTAGTTTGAATGTGATGTTTTCACTACCGTAGTTATTTTCCGAACCTTTGATCCTAATTCCCAATTCTCTGATTCTCTCATTTGCTGTGAATTCCCTAATTATCAATTCGCATCCGCATCATTTACAACCCTGGGTGAAAATTGCTTGGTTTATGAGTGGAAATGACTGACAACTTCACCTGCAAAAATGTGCTATGGATTATACATGGGAGAAAAGGAGATTACCAGAGTGTGCAATGTTTTGGATCCAGTTAACCACTGTACCAAATGTGGCAGCTTACATACTGAAAATTGACTGTCATGCAATCCTGCATTTAAAAACTATTTGTGCAGGAAGGAACTGCAGATGCTGGTTTACACAGAGAATAGACAAAGTTGGAGTAACTCAGCAGCATCTCTGGAGGGAAGAAATGTGTGACATTTCGGGTAAAGACCCTTCTTCAGACTTAGTCAGGGGAGAGGGAAACTAGAGATATGGAAGTGTAAGGTGTGAAAACGACAGATCAAAGCAGATGTTGATCAAGGAAATGTAAAATGATTCATTGTTAAAAACTATTTCACTGGTTGTATTCTGGATTTACTGTGGTTATAAAATGCAAATACAAATTAAATACTTTCTTCCTATGTTCCTAATCTTAATAATTCCAATCAAGGCAGCATTTATATTATAGAGAGAGCATCTTATTCTACATCATTCACGCATGCACATGTGAACAACACATATTCATGTGCAAGCACAGATATATAAAAGGACTAGGTAATGTTTCAGGTGGATACCCTTCTTCAGACTGAAGAAGGGTCTTGACCTATTCCTTTTCTCCCCCAATACTGTCTGACCCGTTGAGTTACTCCAGCTCTTTGTGTCTATCTTCGGGTTAAACCAGCATCTGCAGTTCCGTCCTACACAGATATATAAATGTACATTTTGCTAGACGCTAAGATTTCATATTATTCAATGTTACTTTCCTGGTTGCTCATTAGAGGTTTGCCAGGTCTTTTAAATATATTTCTCAAATGTACATCTGAAGGATTAAAACAATGCTGGCAAACACTTCACGTTGAAAGAAATTAGCTGCTAGTTCCATTGGGCACGTATAAACTGATTGAGGTCTGTGAAATAATGACTGTGTCATTGTACAATCTCTTATGAAGAAGAGGCACATTCATGGTGGAAAATATATCTTAAATTCAAAAAAAAGTATTAGATGATGGAAGAGTACAATGTTTTAAACTAAGCTTTAATTCATTCTCAGAAAACGTTGGTGGCACGGTTGCCTGGAAACTAATTGCATTTCTAAGTGAATGTAGAAAAAACCAATTGTAATGTGCACTTCAGGTCTTTACCCGTTGATAACATTCTTGTCTTTGAACAAAAGAACTGTGCTTGGTTGAACAATGATCCTCCCTGTACCTTGATTCTTTACTAGAGTACATCCTTGAAATGAAGGACGATCAATCCACTACTACCACTAAGCCTATTGAATTATGTAAGGCAGCACGGTGGCACAGCTGGTAGAGCTGCTGCCACATAGTGCCAGAGACCCAGGTTTGATCCTGATCTGGGGTGCTGTCTGTGTGGAGTTTGCATGTTCTCCCTGTGACCTTGTGGGTTTCTTCTGGGTGCTCTGGATTCCCTCCCACATTGCTAACATGTGCTGGTTTGTAAGTCAATTGGCCTTTGTAAATTGCCCCTGGTCTATAGGAAGTGGATGCAAAACTGGGATAACAAGGAACTAGTGTGAAAGGGTGATCCATGATCGGAATGGAGTCAGCAGGCTTGTATCTATCAATCAATCAATATACATCGGCCCCAGGTTTGCAGGGAAATGCAATACAGCTACAATAAAGAATTTTGCATTAATGCCAAAAAGTGGTAGTTGTAAAGTTTGTGTGAGACGTTCGTGGTCATAGTGTGATAGGGGATCATGACAGAAGCCTCCTCATGGCGATCCCTGGAAGCGACGACGCAATGCACTCTATGACGCGTCGGGCGACAATTCTGTCAACATATGGACGACGACAGAAACCAACAGCGAGCTACATCGTCTGACACACGAGCGAATGATTGTGTGATACAGAATTCAGTGTTGGGGTGGAACTTGTGGAGATTCTCCGCCTCTTGCGCAGAGAATTCATACAGAAAGATCTTGAATTGTGTTCAATTCACTAGAGGGGTACAATTCACATTGAGAAAATATGAAGTAGGAATTAGGAATATGAGGTAGGAAGTCAGATGTTTTGGATGGGTTTTAAGTGTTTTTTTTATTTTTATGTTTAAAAAAAATTAAAATTGTTTTTGAATAACTAAAAGATTCAGTTTGTTCTGGGAAAATCATATGGTAAAGCCTCGGCAACAATCACTTTCTGTTATCTTTTATGTGAGCAGGTTTATTCTGCCAACCAATTTTCAGGACATCCATAAGTTTGTATTATAAAGGGAAACAGTTATTACTTGGCACAGAGAGATCCAATATAATTATGATACGAGAGGAGTGTCAATATAACCATATAAACCATATAACAATTACAGCACGGAAACAGGCCATCTCGACCCTTCTAGTCCGTGCCGAACACGTATTCTCCCCTAGTCCCATATACCTGCGCTCAGACCATAACCCTCCATTCCTTTCCCGTCCATATAACTATCCAATTTATTTTTAAATGATAAAAACGAACCTGCCTCCACCACCTTCACTGGAAGCTCATTCCACACAGCCACCACTCTCTGAGTAAAGAAGTTCCCCCTCATGTTACCCCTAAACTTCTGTCCCTTAATTCTCAAGTCATGTCCCCTTGTTTGAATCTTCCCTACTCTCAGTGGGAAAAGCTTATCCACGTCAACTCTGTCTATCCCTCTCATCATTTTAAAGACCTCTATCAAGTCCCCCCCTTAACCTTCTGCACTCCAAAGAATAAAGCCCTAACTTGTTCAACCTTTCTCTGTAACTTAGTTGCTGAAACCCAGGCAACATTCTAGTAAATCTCCTCTGTACTCTCTCTATTTTGTTGACATCCTTCCTATAATTAGGCGACCAAAATTGTACACCATACTCCAGAATTGGCCTCACCAATGCCTTGTACAATTTTAACATTAGATCCCAACTTCTATACTCAATGCTCTGATTTATAAAGGCCAGCACACCAAAAGCTTTCTTTACCACCCTATCTACATGAGATTCCACTTTCAGGGAACTGTGCACAGTTATTCCCAGATCCCTCTGTTCACCTGCATTCTTCAATTCCCTACCATTTACCATGTACGTCCTATTTTGATTTGTCCTGCCAAGATGTAGCACCTCACACTTATCAGCATTAAACTCCATCTGCCATCTTTCAGCCCACTCTTCCAACTGGCATAAATCTCTCTGTAGACTTTGAAAATCTACTTCATTATCCACAACCCCACCTATCTTAGTATCATCTGCATACTTACTAATCCAATTTACCACACCATCATCCAGATCATTGATGTACATGACAAACAACAGTGGACCCAACACAGATCCCTGTGGCACCCCACTAGTCACTGGCTTCCAACCTGACAAACAACCATCCACCATTACTCTCTGGCATCTCCCATTCAGCCACTGTTGAATCCATCTTGCTAATCCACCATTAATACCCAACAATTGAACCTTCTTAACCAACCTTCCGTGAGGAACCTTGTCAAAGGCCTTACTGAAGTCCATATATACAACATCCACTGCTTTACCCTCATCAATTTCCCGAGTAATCTCTTCAAAAAATTCAAGAAGATTAGTCAAACATGACCTTCCAGGCACAAATCCATGTTGACTGTTCCTAATCAGAGCCTGTTTATCCAGATGCTTATATATATTATCTCTAAGTATCCTTTCCATTAATTTGCCCACCACTGACGTCAAACTAACAGGTCTATAATTGCTAGGTTTACTCTTAGACCCCTTTTTAAACAATGGAACAACATGCGCAATACGCCAATCCTCCGGCACTATTCCCATTTCTAATGACATTTGAAATATTTCTGTCATAGCTCCTGCTATTTCTACACTAACTTCCCTCAATGTCCTAGGGAATATCCTGTCCGGACCTGGAGACTTATCCACTTTTATATTTCTCAAAAGTGTCAGTACTTCCTCTTCTTTGAATCTCATAGTTTCCATAGCTACTCTACTTGTTTCCCTTACCTCACATAATTCAATATCCTTCTCCTTGGTGAATACCGAAGAAAAGAAATTGTTCAATATCTCCCGCATCTCTTTTAGCTCTGCAGATAGCTGTCCACTCTGACTCTCTAATGGACCAATTTTATCCCTTGTTATCCTTTTGCTATTAATATAGCTGTAGAAACCCTTTGGATTTACTTTCACCTTACTTGCCAAAGCAACCTCATATCTTCTTTTAGCTTTTCTAATTTCTTTCTTAAGATTCTTTTTACATTCTTTATACTCCTCAAGCACCTCATTTACTCCATGCTGCCTATAATTATTGTAGATCTCTCTCTTTTTCCGAACCAAGTGTCCAATTTCCCTTGAAAACCATGGCTCTTTCCAATTTTTACTATTTTCTTTCAACCGAACAAGGACATAAAGATTCTGTACTCTTAAAATTTCACCTTTAAATGTTCTCCATTTCTCTTCCACATCTTTCCCATAAAACAAACTGTCCCAATTTACTCCTTTTAAATCCTTTCGCATCTCCTCAAAGTTAGCCTTTCTCCAATCAAAAATCTCAACCCTAGGTCCAGTTCTGACCCTCTCCATAATTATATTGAAACTAATGGTATTGTGATGTATTGTATATGCAGGACTGTATTTTAATCAGGACAGCAGGAAGAAACCCAAGCTCCATAAGTAGTGTAATAGACGGGTCACAATTCACAATTTTAAGATACAGTGATTGAATCCTTTCTACCCTTCTTTGAGGTTGCTGTTGTGGTTGCTGCAATTGGCAGATTGCTGTCATGGCCACTTCAATGAAGGTTGATGGTGCAGGACTGCTTCAGCATGGTATTTGAAAGTTTTTTCCAGATTTTTGTCTTCATATCCTATTTGATTGGAATTTGAAATTTTATTTCTAGACTCTGAGAAGGAAGTATGACTACGAGCAAAGGATAATGCCGAATATGGTCTGTGCAACCATCTAAAGAAGACATTTTAAAAAAATTGATGGTGCAAAGCTTTCCCGTGTTTGAAAATGGCATCTGAAATGGTGCATGTACACTTCTGCTGGCAGATGTTGGCAATGCCATCCCAGTGCATAATGTGTACAAGAGTATGTACACGTTTTAATGTAATTATTCTGGTAAATCTCCCAATAGATTTTTGGATGGCGCAGTCACCCTAGGCTACACTTCATCCTCCAGTACCTAGATCACCAGGGGACATATGTAAGGATTTTGTTTGTGGATTTTAGCTCTGCGTTCAACACCATTGTGCCAGAGCTACTACACTCCAAACTCTCCCAGTTGACTGTGCCTGAACCCCTCTGTGAGCAGATCACCAACTTCCTGACAGACAGGAAGGAGAATGTGAGGCTGGGAAAGCACATCTCAGACACACAAACCCTCAGCATAGGAGCACCGCAAGGCTGCATACTCTCCCCTCCCTTTTATTCTCTACGCCAGCGACTGCACCTCCACAGACTCCTCTGTCAAGCTTCACAAGTTTGCGGATGACACAACCCTAATTGGACTGCTCCAGGATGGGAGGAATCTGCCTACATACAGGAAGTGATACAGCTGGCATTCTGGTGCCATCGCAATAACCTGGAGCTCAATGCTTTTAAGACAGTGGAATTGATTGTAGACTTTAGGAGAGCTCCCCCTCCCCTCCCCCCACTCACCATCAACAAGTTATATCTGTGGAGTCACTTATGTTCCTTGGAACCATCATCTCCAGGGACCTTAAATGGGAGGCCATCATCGACTCCACAGTCAAAAAGGCCCAATAGAGGATGTACTTTGTGCAGCAGCAGATAAAACACAATCTGCCACAGACAATGATGGTCCAGTTTTATACTGCCATCACAGAGTCTGTCCTCACCTTCTCCATCATGGTCTGGTTTGGCTCAGCCACCAAGCATAACATCCGGAGGCTGCAGCGCATCGTTCGATCAGCCGAGAAGGTTGTTGGCTGCAACCTACTCCCCATTGACGAACTGTACACTGCATGGGCCAGGAAGCGAGCTGGTAAGATAATCTCTGACCCCTCTCACCGTGCCACAAACTCTTTCAAGCACTTCCATCTGGAAGGCGACTCCGGTCTGTCAAAGCCGCCACAGCCAGGCATAAAAACAGCTTTTTTCCGCGAGCTGTGCCTCTACTCAACAACCAAAAGTCTGTAGCCTCCTTTTGCTCTGGTATTTTATTTTATTCTTCACATGTTTAAATTATAATGTTTATTCTTAATTGTTTACTGTATATCATGTTGTTACTTAAGAGAAATGCACCAAGGCAAATTCCTTGTGTATATACATACTTGGCTAATAAAATTTATTCTATTCAATTAAATTCAATTATAGCTCCATTCTAAAGCGGAAGATAGTGATGAGCCACCTTAATGAATTACAGCATATCTTCTTTGTATTCTCCTGATGCTGTTGGTTAGGGAATTCCAGGATTCAGAGCCAGCAAAGATGAGAGATTTCCAAGTGTGTAACGTGGAGGGAAACCTGCAAGTGCTGGTGCTTCATGCGACTGCTTATCCTTGTGACTTCTTACACCAAGGAACACAGGCTTGGGAAATGTTGTCAGAGTAGTCTGTACAATAAACTGCAATGCAATTTAGAAGAGGGAATAATTGTTGAAGGTATTTAATTTGGGTGCTATCCAAGTGGGATGCTTTGTGTTGGATGATGCATACCTTCTGGATTGTTGGTGCTGCTCATCCTTGGAAATGGAGAATATTCCATCATGCTCTTGACTTGGGACTTGTAGAAGGTGAAAAGGCATTGGAGTGTCAAAGGGTGCCTCATAGATGCTGGTAGCATGCAGAGTGGGCAGTGGATCAAGTCAGATGCATTGCTGATTTGAAGCCAATGCTGTTCTCTTCAATCTCGACAATTTGGCCTCTGTTCCATCATAAAGTACAACAGCCAAGTGTCACTTTAAACTCATGAAGCAATCTCATTAACACTGCCTCTCAGGATCATTAACAACAGACAGATTAGTTGCTGGAAACATTATTCTGGCTCCTGGAGTAATTAAAAGTACTCCTGGAGCTTTCCATTACTTCCTTGAGATTTCTGTGGCTAGATGATGCTGAGTTAATTTTTCTTGATTACAAGCCTACAAGAGCAAGCTATTTCCAGATGGGTAAACTGAAAAGCCGAGAACACGCAGCTAGGTATGATAGGGTAGAAAGAACAAAGAGTGTAAAGCCCAGGATAAACTCCTGGAAGGGTGGAGCAGGAAGAGAAAGAAGAAGGGAGGGGATGTCACCAGGAAGATGTATCTTCCAGGGATCTTTGGGAATATTTTCTTCTGCATCTTCAGGAAGGAATAATCAATTTGACCACTGAAGAGGTCGTGGCAGAAATCGGCCAATGGCTGAAACTACAATGCTGCCTCAGATGGGTTGCACCCTGGCCACTCCCTCTTCTCCCCTCTCAAGAAGTGTGAAAACGCACACCTCCAGATTCAGAGACAATTTCTTCCCAGCTGTTATCAGGCAACTGAACTAACCTACCAGCAACTAGAGAGCAGTTCTGAGCTGCTAGCTACCTCATTGGAGACCCTTTGAGCTATCTTCGATCGGACTTGACTGGACTTCATCTTGCAACAAAAGTTATTGACGTTATTCCCTTTATCAAGTAACTGTATCCTAAAACTGTGGATAGCTCAAATGTAATCATGTATCGCCTTTCCACTGACTGGTTACCACAACAAATGCTTTTAATTGTACCTCAGTACAAATGACAATAAATGAACTCAAACTAAGCTTAAATTCAAACATGAGCTATCACATTAAGTGAGACTTGATTTTGATGTGATGAGAATGTGGCGATAACAACACTGACTGGAGTGTTACATTTAAATAAGAATAGTAAAATATGAAAAGAGTGGGATGAACATGCACAGGTTGGACACCGGAGAAAAAGGGACCTGTCAAGGCATGACTTTTACTTTTTTAATGTTATAACCATTAAACATGTACATTTATTTTTCTTGTTGCTGCAGATATTCTTGGCACACAATAATTCACAATTGATGGAATGATGTAGCTGGGATCAGAATCCAAACTTCATTTCTGTGGATTGCAGCAAACATGATAATGAACATTCATGAATGATGACGTCAAATGGAGGTGTTGACAGGATAGATTCTCACTTTGCCATTTGCACTATGCCATTTATTTGTATCAACAATGTTATAAATTAACCATCTGGTACATTTCTGAAGGAGGGGCTGATCTGTGGCACCAGACGGAGCAAGAAGAATTTACGGCAATCCCTCTTGGACTGTGAAGTAATTCTAGTCCTGTTACATGAACCCATCCTCCCCTTGGATCCTCCCGGTCTAAATCATGATGCTACCTTTATAAACAACAAAAACTATTTCACGAAATGGAGCCACATCTGCTATAAATAAAGGATATTGGATGACTGTCGGCAAGTTTTACAACAGTAAATCAGTCATCAATGGGTTCAGATTTCATCATAATCTTGTGTAGTATCTGCGCATCACATGAACCCTCATTGGATTACTTTCTGTAATCCATTGACAGCCAGCCTGGAAATGTTCTTATATGGAGATATTATGAATTTTGAATCTAAGGATGGATTGATTATACACTTAGATGGTATGGGGAAAGCTAGTTCATCTGCAGGTAATCTGCAGGTAAAATCCATATTTCTGAGTTATTTTGACCAAAGCATTATTGAAACATAATATCAAGTTTCAATTTATCTCCTGGAAAGTTAATTTTCTCGTATATCACCACTTTAATCAACTATTCATTTAGTTTGATGCCTCGTTGAATTTTTACATCTTAAAATTCTGAAAATCCATTGTATTTTTCATATTCGGACTATTCAATCTATCCTAAGAACGAATTACCTATAAATCGGCTGTAATTTGTAAGACCTGTATAAAAAGCAATGCTTCTGTAAATCAGATAACCAACATTAGCTTACATTAGCATCTCTGTTGTCCACTGCTTGTTATGGAAAGTGAGAAATGTTCAATTTTGCTAAATGGCAGAAAGGTGCAAACTTTGTCGATGTTGGAGAAATTACCTGGAAGAAGTTAACCAACACGAAAGGTATTTCAAAGGTGAATTTCTTGAATTGCCTAGGAAGGAATTTCTTGAATTGCCTAGGAAGGAAATTTCTTGAAAAGGAAGGTCAAAACAAAAGGGCGGCACAGTTGCACAGCGGTAGAGTTGCTGCCTTACAGAGCATTCAGTGTCAAAGACCCACGTTCGATCCCGACTACGGATATTGTCTGCACGGAGTTTGTATGTTCTCCACGTTGCCTGTGTGGGTTTTCCCCGAGATCGTCGGTTTCCTCTCACATTCCAAATACGTGGTTTTGAGGTTAATTTTCTTGGCATAAATGTAAATAGTTCCTAGTGTGTATAGGATAGTGTTAATGTGCGGGGATTGCTGGTCGTTGCGGACTTGGTAGGATGCAGGGCCTGTTTCCGCACTGTATCTCTAAGCTAAACTAAAATTAAAAGCACCATGGGAAAGGTTTTGTTGGAATACTGTGCTGGTAGACAAGTCAGTCATGGAAGATAAAAGAATAGTTTATTGATCAAAAAACAACTGATTTGCAACATGAAAGGTAAAAGTTATTGCAACAGAAGATTGCACATGGTGGAAAAGGTGTTTTGGTGAGAAGATCTAGAAGTGTTCTAATTGTAAGGATCCTCCAGTATGAATCTTGAAATTATTTCTCTTCATTATTAATGGCGCACATCTCCATTGGAGGGCAAGAGGGCCTCTATCAATATGCTCACTTGCTCTGTGTGGGTCTCAAGCTACTGACGAGGATATTCTGCCTGAAAAATTACAAAGGCAACTCTTCTGTAAGGATCTCCAGTCTACTTTCAAATTATTGCTGAACTGGTTGAATTATTGTCTTCCCACGCTGTGTATGAGAACCACAATTGTAATCACCATGGTTACACTAATGAAGCCAAACCGCAAAATTGACTTGGGGCTTCCCTTGACTACACAGTTAAGGGGCAAAGTGATTGCCTCACAAACGGCATAGTTTATATTGAATTCAAAAATCAGTCCTACTTTGCACAAATGGCGAATTATCAGCAGCTGTTTAATGCGTTTTAAGCGTCAGATTTTAATTGACTTTTTAAGTACATTGCTTCACACTCACCTGAAGGGAGCTCGAAGGCCAAAATGACATCTTAATAGATTAGAAGAGAAATATGTGATTTTTTTTTTAGACTTGTCGTGCCAGAAAATGAACAGAAGCCTTCACGGTTATGATTTTTCCCATGCATTGACAGTAAACACTCTTTAACACATGTACTTGTAGAACATCATCTGGCCTTCCTTGGCTGGAGGCCACGATAATCTTTCCAAACTAATATATCTAAACAGACATCCATTGTATAAAGTAGCGTGATTTGTTGGTGCAATTGATTTGATTATTTTCTTGCCCGAACATCGCCCTGACTTTAATATGGAATATTTACAACAGCACTTACAGTATATGTTGTCCTTGTTCCATCAAACTAAACTTACATCTCTTTTCCAATTATGAAGCCCTTATAAGGGCAGACTCCCTTAAACATTCAAAACCCAAGCAGCATTTACCAGATTTAGGAAAGCTGCAAATATGTACTTTATTAGATTACAAAGTATGCCTGTACAATTCTCCTATAGGCTTGCTGATTTAATTTATAACATAACAAGAGAACAGTTTTAAGCGGCTGTCCCACTGCGGCGACCTAATTCGCGAGTTCAGAAGAGTGTCTTCGACCTTCAAGCTCGAGGGCACTCGCCTGGAAAACCTCGAGTTGGATCGAACGTCAGCGTTGAAACCGCGAGCTGGATCGACTGACCGCACACACAAACACATCGCAAAGGCGAGGGCCAGGGAAAGCAGGGGGTGCGCTGTCTGAAATTCACACCCATGATGAAGAGGGAGGTAAAAGATGGCTGCACAGTGTACGGTAACTCCTTTAGAGAGCGCGGGGGGGGGGGGGGGGAGAAGGGGCGAGAAGGGGCGAGAAGGGGGGAAGAAGGGGGGGAGAAGGGGGGGGGGAGCGGGGAGAAGGAGTGGAGACACTTTTAAGAAGTCAGACAATGTTTAGTAAAGTTTAGCGGGCATTTAACTTATCGGTCGGTTTTCCTTGGTCCTGTAAACTCCAATGAGCCACTTAAAATGCCCGGTCAGCGAAGGAGATTGCCTACGGCTGCCCTCAACTGCCTGTAACTACATAGCGACCCCACTCCACTGTACTACAAGTTAAAAATAACCATGCTGACCAATTTTTACTTGCGGAAAATTTTTCAACATGCTGAAAATGTTTCCGCAACCTAGCTGAGGCCGCGAGTATGTGGGAACTTCCTTCGAGCATGAAGAAGAGTCCCAGTGACCTCATAGCACCTCCTAGGACTATGTGTCGATCATGCTGTGAGGTTGAGTTGAGGGCAAACTCTTCTAAACTCGCAGATTAGGTTGCCGCAGTGGGACAGTCCCTTTAGACAAAGAACACAAAGGTAATCCAGCCATGTGCAATAGCCAGGATTGAGCTTTGCTTTGAGGTTATTTCACTCTTAATTTATGGAAGGACTCTTCAGAAGCCTGATAACTGAGGGGAAGAAGCTGTCCCTGAGTCTGGTGGTGCGAGCTTTCAAGCTTCAGTACCTTCTGCCGGATGGGAGCAAGGAGAAGAAGGAATGACCATGGTTGGACAAGTCTGTGGTCATGTTGGCTCCTTTTCTGAGGCAGCATGAACTGTAGATGGCGTCAAAGATGGGAAGTTTGGTTTGTGTGGTGGACGGGGCTACACCTACAACTCTCTGCACTTCTTGCAGTCTTGTGCAGAGCTGTTCCCAAACCTACCTGTGGTGCAACCTGACTGTGCTATCTATGGCGCATCTGGAGAATTTTGTAAACATCATTGTTGACATGTCAAATGTCCTCAGTCTCCCCTGGAAGTAGAGGTGTTAGTGTGCCTTCTTAGCTGTCACAACAATGTGGTTGTCCACGACAGATCATCGGTAATATTAATGCCAAGGAACTTGAAACTCTCAGCCATTTCTACTTTGGCACCATTGATGTTGATTTAGGAATGTATTCCATAGTGCTTGCAGAAGTCGCTAGCTAGCTCCTTCGTCTTGGTGACATTGAGGGAAAGGTTGTACTAACCATGTTACTAAAATCTCTATCTCCTTCCTGTATGTCTCATCATTGTTTAAGATCTGGCCCACCTTAGTGGCGTCATCGGCAACTTGTAGATGGAGTGAGAGCCACATTTAGCTATATGTCATGAGTGTATAGGATGTATAATAGGAGAGCAAAAATGTATTCTTGCAGAGCACTGGTGTTAAGAATTATTGTGGAGGAGTTGTCATCTATTCTCTTTGGATTCAATCTAATGACCTTATGAGGATCCCAGAGAGACTTGAAGCTTCTCAAGAGTCTGAAGAAGGGTTATAACCCGAAATGTCACATATTACTTTTCTCCAGAGATGCTGCCTGACCCGCGGAGTTACTCTAGAAATTTGTGTCTATCTTCGACTTAAAGTACAACATATCTAGTCAACCAGAAAAGCTGAATTCAACCCAATTTAGAAATGCAGTAAACACCATTTTGTCAGCAATTTCCTTATATCCTTCCATGTGCAGAAAATCAATTGGGTGAGGGAGATCACTTAATTGAGATTTTTATATGGTGCTGTCAGCTGAAAGAATGAAGCATGATTTATTTTTAAATATATGCTTATTCGGTTTTCTTTGTGTTTAGCAACAGTCACAGTATTATAAACGTCTATTGTTGGCAATATATGCCATCAGATTTTAGTGTAATCATTTTAACAAAGTTCTGACAAGCACCCTTACTGTCATCTCAATGGATACATTTACTCCTTCATTGCAACCCTTCAATCTCCCCTTACAATTAGACGTATAATAGTTATTTCAATTATCTTTTATAAATATTGTTTTCAAGCAAACAGTCATGATGAAACCAATGTCCGATATATGTTTTGCTACAATAATGAATTACATCTTAGCGTCTGAGAGTTTGAGAAAGATCTAGTTTTCTTAATTTCCAATCCTTTCCACAAGATGTTTAAATTTCAAGCATGATATGATTTCTCCACCACTTCATGATTTATAAGACTAAGATATGTATCGGCGCCCCACAGAGGTGTACTGACCATTCACTGTTGGTCTTTGGATCAGTTGTGTTCGATGCCCAAGACGGCAAAACAAATTGAGCTATTAATAGCAATGTTACAACATTTTGAGATGTAAAAAATCAAGTCTGTAATTTATCCCATCAGATAAAGCATAAAAAGAAGTTTAATTTGACACCTAATTCACTTTCATATCTCATGTATTTAAAAAGTTATGGCCATTTTCATACTCGGAAATTAGCATCTTGTTCCCTATTGATTTTCTATGGACGTAACAAAAAAGCTGTGATCGTGGACAGTCAAAAGCCCATAACATTCTTAAAAATTAAGAGAACTGAATGAAATTTTCAGTTATCTTAGATTGAACCATTCTGAAACAAATATAAAATAATCTTACTTGTATGACCTGAAATTAAAGCATATAATTAGTTAGTTACCCAAGTGTAGCTAATTTCAAACTTCAATTACTAGATCTAAACATCTATCCATTTCTTAATAAATGATTAACATTTTTAAATAGCCTAAGTGTGCAAATAATATTCATAAATAATTCACAATAAAACATGATTTTTAAATCTCATTTACATTAATTTATAGGCCAAATGGAAGGAATTTAGTGTTCAATTGCTGTAAATTAAAGTCCATTTTAAATCAGCTTTCTAGTGGGTTCCTGTGGAACGCGCTGGTTTAGAACGTTCACATTGCGGTAGATTTGTGCCCTCAAATGCCCAGAAAAATACTGCGGGATATAATGGGGCCAAAATGAGCTTCTCGCAATATTAAACTTTGTATAAAGGGATCTTAAGAAGCCCTTTTTAATGTAAAAATAAGCTACATACCTTCTGTGGTTTGCTCTATGCGACCCTGACGGCTGTCGGTGGTCGCAGGTTTAGAGATTGATTTTTAAACTACTATAACTATTATCCAAGGCCTTTAAAATTAATAATAGCTTTTGCGACGGGGTCTTCCAGCGATTTTTCGTTAATAATTAACAAGGCTGAACATCTTCGATTTGAACAGCCTAGAGAAAAACGCGTTTTAAACCCGCCCCCCTCTAAACGGCGCCAAAATCGCGCACACCCGCAGCGACAGATTTTCAGCGACGCTTCAGGTAGGCTTTGCAACATATCTACTATTAAGACCTAATTGGGCAAAGAGGTTGGCATGGCCATGGTGGGCCGAAGTGTTCACTTTTGTTCAACTGTGTTGCTCTATGTGCTCCCAGCATGTTCTAAAGAACTGGTGGAATGACTTCTACTCCAGTTCATAGTCGCTAATATGCAAAGGCTGACTTCAATAACTGTTAGGTATTTTGAACTGATGCTATGCTGTTGTTTCAGCAAATTGTCCCTCATTCAGTTTGATATATTAAGGCAATGAAACAACCCAATTAGCATTGGATACTCACTGAAACCATGACCACAATCTTGCAGCAAAAATGTGTGTGTGTCCTGCACTGAGACAAAGGAGCAGGAGTTTGTTTGTGGAATTCCAGTTTGGATCCCATATCCCATATCCATTTTCTGGTGCCATCTTAATTAAGTACACCCTACCCCAACTTCATACACCCTCCCACTTAAGTACATGAGGGAGGAATTGGATAATACCATTAAACACCTTTCATTTTATAATACTTGATAAGCTGCGTCAGCCAGTGGAGATCGGATGGGAATTTGTACCCATGTTTAGATCGATCAGCAAGTGCTACTGATTATCTAATCTCCGGCACACAGTGGCCAGAGTGGCTAGCACAAGTTGGAACTACCTGGTGATAATTACATCATGTGTAGGGAAGAAGAAATGTCTGAAGAAGGGTCGCGACCCGAAACGTGCCCCATTCCTTCTCTCCAGAGATGCTGCTTGTCCCGCTGAGTTACTCCAGCATTTTGTGTCTATCTTTGGTGATAATTGCACCTGGACTTCTTAAAGAGGGAATATTTTGTAGTTACAGAAAATCATGGAACCAATCTGAGGTGTACACTCCAGGAGGACTGCAGGAAGTATGAGTGTTTCTCAGAAGCTGCTCTAGTGGTGGAGCTGGGTGAGGTGAGGCTTTCAATGTAATATGGGGCAGAAAGCAGTTCGTTGTGTTCAAAAGGGAACTGCAGATGCTGGAATATCGAAGGTACACAAAATTGCTGGGGAAACTCAGCGGGTGCAGCAGCATCTATGGAGCGAAGGAAATAGGCGACGTTTCGGGCCGAAACCCTTCTTCAGACTGATGGGGGGTGGGGAAAGAAAGAAGGAAAAAGGGGGGAGGAGGAGGAGCCCGAGGGCGGGCGGATGGGAGGGTGGGAGGAGACAGCTAGAGGGTGAAGGAAGGGGGGGGGGGGAGAGAGGAGGAGACAGCACAGGCTAGCCAAATTGGGGGAATTCAATGTTGATGCCATAAGGACGCAAGGACCCCAGACGGAATATGAGGTGCTGTTCCTCCAATTTCCGCTGTTGCTCACTCTGGCAATGGAGGAGACCCAGGACAGAGAGGTCGGATTGGGAATGGGAGGGGGAGTTGAAGTGCTGAGCCACCGGGAGGTCAGGTAGGTTATTGCGGACTGAGCGGAGGTGTTCGGCGAAACGGTCGCCCAACCTACGCTTGGTCTCACCCAAATGGGCAGAAAGCAGTCTAGTTCAGACTTCTGATGCCCAGGAAAGCACGTCATGCATTTCTGTGGATGAAGAAATAGAGCTATTAAATAGCACATGCGGGGAATGCCACCTGGTGCTAATGCCAGCTCTCACGTGTGCTTCACACTATGTGGTATGTTCATTGGTGTGGTCCGATTTTGCAGAGCTGGCACCAATGCAGCATTCCACAAGGACTTATATCATCCACTTTTTTCCAAATGACCAGTCACTGTGATTAGCTCTGAAAATATCCATTACCTATTTGCAGATTAAATGGGATCCATTTCACCAACTGGAGCAGTGATAAAACTAGTGGTGAGGAACCCAACGTCTCGCTGAGAAAGTTAGCTGACAGGAAGGGCCCCTGAGATGTGAACCTAATCACCGCTTTGATGTTCGGACAATGTGTTGTCCGATATTTCACTTATCCAAAAGAAGTCAGTTAGAGTAGGCCGTGTTTTGTGCTAGTCTAAATAGCATTAATCAAGTCCATACTGAAAACGTTGGTCTCTGCTGAAGTTTGTAGTTTACTACTCTCGTTAATCAGTTTTCACAGGACAAGCGCACTTCAAGTTAAACCAAGATGTAATTATTATCCTGTCAGAAATCACGGGGCTTTGGTGATTAATGGCGCAGGAACTGCTTTTGTGAGAAGCCCGCACAAGAAGTGAGGCTCATCATGAATCCGGTGATGGGGCGATGGAAAGAAAAACATTCTAAATGGAGGGATAGATGAAAGGAAAGGAACGTGTGGGTGGTTTCAAGAAAAATAGCCTCCACCCCGCTCAAAAAACCACATTGAGGCTGTTCAACAACATCCACTCTTCAGCTAAAAAATGTGACAAATGCTGGAACAGCAGCAGAATTTGGTTGATCGTCACATTATTTTCCATAAGTTTTCTCATTAGTTACTGTTCTCAATATAATTTTCCACCAACCCTCCAAAAGATTATAACCCAAGGTCAAGGGGATGCTGCCAACTGTAAGCAGAGTAAGTGCTATCCAAGCCCTCTTCTGTGCCTCAACCAGCAGAAATTACTCATGCATGTGAAACATGTCTTCGTTCTCAGGAAGGTTTGCTCAGAAGCCAGTCCTCGAATGTAATTACACTGGAATGAATCCTAATAACCTGCCTCAGGATCATTGCTCCTCAATCCCAGCATGAGTTGCATTTGCAGAGAGCTGATATTGCCTGAGGGCAGAGTTGCCAATGTTGATGGATTCATTCCCTGGAGATTTCATCACATTACATGATCTGGTTGTTCGCTGTCACCCACCCTTATGCCCCCACTAGTATTAGTTCGTGATGTCCTTTCTCTAGATTGGCAAACTATTTTTTCGTAACCTGGTCAGGCACGTTTATATCCCAGTCTGCACTCTTTGCTGACTCCAGTATTTTGCTGTTCTGAGTTGCCTTACTTTGCTCAATGGGAGAATGCCCAAAGGAAATGGGTGGCAGAAACAATAGCTGTTACTGGCCTATCCCCAGGAAATTAGGTCGCAAAGCCAAGGAAGGGGAAGAACGAGTCAAAAAAATTGACGAAGAAAGGACGGCGCTTCAGTTGGATACCCCAATAATGTGGACCAGGAGATGACTGGTGAGATTGAGCTTTCATAGATACCTTTAGACTTTTGATTACTTTAGATTTTAGAAATACAGCATGGAAACAGACCCTTCAGCCCTCCGAGATCGCACTGACCAGCGATCACTCTGTACACAAGCACTATCCTACACATTAGGGAAAATTTACAATTTTACCGAAGCCAATTAACCTACGAACCTATACGTCTTTGGAGTGTGGGAGGAAACCGGAATACCCAGAGAAAGCCCACGTGGTCACATGGAGAACGTACAAACTCTGTACAGACAGCGTCCGTAGTCAGGATCCAACTCGGGTCTGGCGTTGTAAGGTAGCAACTCTAGCTTTACACCACTGTGATGCCTGATCAAAGAGAAGGTTATAAAAGTGATGGTGAATATGGTAAAAGAGAGACATAAAAAGCTGGAGTAACTCAGCGGGACAGGCAGCATCTCTGGAGAGAAGGAATGGGTGATGTTTCTGGTTGAGACCCTTCTTCAGACTAGTGAGGGAAAAGGGAAATGGGAGATATAGACAATGATGTAGAGAGATAAAGAACAATGAATGAAATATATGCAGAAAAGTAACGATGATAAAGGAAACAGGCCTTTTGTTGGGTGAAAACGAGATGCTGGTGCGACTTGGGTGGGGAAGGGATAGAGAGAGAGAGAGAGAGAGAGAGAGAGAATCCCTTTTTCTTCCAAATCAACTATATTGAATTTTACTCAGCCATTTTTGCAATCATTCACATGCTTTATCAATTCCTGAGGCATTTCTTTTCACTTTTTTTTTTTTTTTTTTTTTTTTTTCTGGCTGTAATTTTTTTAATCGCCCATGGTTCTCGTGGGTTTTGATTTGATTTAAATCTTTTTATTTGAATTTCACGGCAATTTGCATACATACAATGATAACAGACAGTGACAGTCAAGGCATAATTGTGCAACAGTATGTAAGCGACCCTCAAAGCCCTTACCCTTACCCACCTTCAACCCACCCGAATCAGGTCGGAACCAAACGGGGACAAACAACACTCACATACATACACATCCACACAAATATGGTAAGATAAACAAAACAAAAAGTACTAAAAAAATAAATAAAAATAAATAAAAAGGGGGTCACTAATAACAGTAAATAAGTAAGTAATTAAATAAATAAGTGTGGGGAGGGGGTGGGGGGGGGTTTAAGGGGAGAGCAGCTGCAGTAGAGCAGAACAATGGTGGAGAGCACTCAGTCCTCTTCCGAGTCCGGGGACAAGTTGAGAGAGTTAACAAGTTCCAAGAAAGGGTTCCATGTATCTAGGAATGTCTTGGTATCCTGATTCGTAAGAACGTTATGTTCGAACCACAGAAAACTGTGGAGGATCCTGCTGGCCACTTTGTCATGGTGTCTGGCAAACTGCAAGACACCCCTGTCATATTGGCCAGCATTTACGGTCCCAACTGGGATGACAGCTCATTTGTAACCAAATTTTTTACATCTCCCAAATATTGAAAATCACCACGTCATTGTGGGTGGAGATTTTAATCTGGTCCAAGACCCTATACTGGACAGATCTTCGAACAAAGCCTCTACTTTAACTAAATCAGGTAAGACTCTGCATGCTTTCGCCAAACAACTTGGGCTCACAGACCCATGGAGATTTACATTCCCCACGACTAAATTATTTTCATTTTTTTCCCACGTGCACCGTACCTATACCCGTATAGACTTCTTTCTCTTAGATAACAGACTGCTCTCCAAAATCAAATCCAGCGAGTATCATAGCATTGTAATATCAGATCACGCTGCAACCTCCCTCGATCTCCACTTTTGTAAACGAACTAACCCCTTTAAACAGTGGAGGTTCAACTCCTCATTATTAGCAGAGGCTCACTACATGCAATTCTTGCACTCCCAAATCACCTTATATTTTGAGCTGAATGACTCGCCGGAAATAGAAAGAGGTATACTCTGGGAAGCTTCAAAAGCTTATATTAGGGGCCAACTTATCTCTTTTGTCTCCAACCTGAAAAGAACCGAGACGTCCCAAACGGCAGACCTGTTACAAAAAATAAAGGACATTGATGACAAATATGCATCTGACCCAGACCCTAACCTTTATAGAGAACGCCTTAGGTTACAAACAGACTTTGACCTCACGTCTACTAATAAAGCTAAGCTACGACTGCTTAAATCTAGGCAACACATTTTTGAATCTGGGGATAAAGCTGGGAAGCTTTTGGCCCATCAGGCGAGAACCGAGGCGACTTCACGGCTAATTCCAGCCATTAGATCCAGCTTAGGGGAGATTCATACTGATCCTCTTAGAATTAATGAAGTATTTGCTAAATTCTACGCTGAACTATACGTTTCCGATTGTCCTCCCACTGCAGGTGACATGCTCAGTAGTATGACGTTTCCCCGAATTGACGATGAAGCCACGAGAGACTTGGGTGGTCCCATAACTGTTGCTGAGGTCCAAGCAGCCATCACATCGCTGCAAAGCGGAAAGTCACCCGGCCCTGACGGCTTCACTGTAGAATATTACAAAGCTTTCTCTGCCCTCCTCGCACCAGTCCTGAGAGATATGTACAATGAGGCGTTTTTACATCGTCGCCTACCGCCCACCTTGTCGTGGGCTACTATCTCCCTAATTCTTAAAAAGGAGAAAGATCCCCTGCTTTGTAGTAGCTATAGACCAATTTCACTCCTGAATGTGGACCTCAAAATCCTCTCTAAAGCCCTTGCGCTCCGTCTTCAACGAGTGATGCCCTCTATTATCTCGTTAGACCAAACAGGGTTCATACCAGGCCGACAGTCTTCCCAGAATACTAGGCGTCTCCTTAACATCACCCATTCACCGAGTAGTGAGACCCCGGAGATAGTGGTCTCCCTCGACGCCGAAAAAGCTTTCGACAGGGTCGAGTGGAGGTACCTATATGAGGCGATGGACAGGTTTGGCCTCGGTAACAGTTTTATTCTTTGGGTCAGTCTTTTATACTCGTCCCCGGTGGCCTCAGTACAAACAAACGGCACACTGTCGCCCCACTTCCCCCTTCAGAGAGGTACCAGGCAGGGTTGCCCGTTGTCACCACTTCTGTTTGCTGTCGCGATAGAACCCTTGGCGGTTTGGTTACGCTCAGAGAAGGGCTTTAAAGGTATTACACGGTTCGACACAACTCATAAAGTCTCATTGTATGCGGATGACCTGCTCCTGTACATCTCGAACCCAGTCAGCTCTCTCCCTGTGATTACGAATATTTTAGAACGGTTTGGCGCGTATTCTGGTTATAAACTTAACTACCAAAAGAGTGAGCTATTACCGATTAACTCATTGGCTAAGCAGCTCCCTCGCTCTTTAACCTCATTCAAATGGGCAGAGGATGGGTTTCGCTACCTCGGCGTCTTTATCACAACACCCTTATCTGATATGTTCCGCACAAACTTTCTGCCTCTGGTTGAGAAAGCTGAAAGAGATTTTGACCGCTGGTCAGTTTTACCGCTATCCCTCGTGGGCCGGATAAATCTGGTCAAGATGGTCGTCCTACCCAAATTCCTGTATCTTTTCCAGCACGTCCCTATACTTATCACTAAATCTTTTTTTTGATAAATTAGAAAGGACAATATCTAAATTTTTATGGGGTAGCAAACCAGCTAGAATCCGAAAGGCGATACTGCAGTCTCCTAAGAGTGACGGCGGTTTGGCACTTCCTGACTTTAGGCGATACTATTGGGCAGCTAACTTGCAAAAACTCCTGTATTGGATGAATGATGATTGCGACCACCTACCGACCTGGGTACACATGGAAAAGGCGAGTTCACATCTCCCGTTGCGGTCTGTCCTATGCTCCCAACTCCCCCTTCCTATAACATCTGTGGGTGCAGGCCCAATTGCGTCCCTCTCGCTGAAGATATGGAGTCAACTCAGGAAAAACTTCGATTTACAAGGCCCTTCCATCCTGACCCCACTGCTTAAAAACCACATCTTTAAACCTTCAAGTACAGACCACGCATTCAAAACCTGGCATAGCAACGGTATCAGTAGTATCAAAAACCTATACAAGGATGGCATCTTTTCGTCTTTTGCGGAGCTCTCGTCCAACTATAGCCTCCCAAACTCCCACCTTTTTTGTTTTTTCCAGATTAGGGATTTTGTGAAGAAGACATTCCCCCATTTCCTAAATCGCCCCCCTGAAACCCTGACCGATACCATCTTAGCTCTAGATCCCAACCGGAAGAAATGCATCTCTGTTTTGTATAACTTGTTAGGGTCGGTTATATTGAAACCTCATACCTCATTAAAAGCTGCGTGGGAGGGTGAGCTGAATACGAAACTAACAGACCAGCAATGGGACTGCCTTGGACTTGACCCATTCTTCCTCCATATGTGCCCGTCATGGCCTAATCCAATACAAAGTCCTTCACAAAGTCCACTACACAAATGCAAGATTATCTAGAATTTACCCCGCTGTTAGGGACACCTGCAACAGATGTAATCAATCTCCTGCCAACCATAGCCATATATTTTGGTCTTGCCCTAAGCTAGCAGCCTTTTGGAGGAGTGCTTTCGACTTGATAAGCAGAGCCTACGGCCAGACTATTCCTCCAAACCCACTGTCAGCCATTTTCGGTACCCCTCCCAACACCAACCTCTCTGTTGCGGTGAAACGGGTTCTAGCTTTTAAAACCTTGTTAGCCCGGAGACTGATCTTGCTTAACTGGAGGCTCACCTGTCCCCCGACACACACCCGCTGGATTAAGGAGGTGCTTTACAATTTAAAGCTTGAAAAACCTAGGTTCTCTCTCAAAGGCTCTACCAAGACATTCTTTTCACTTTTAAACTTGATATTTGTTATTGATTTTAATGCCTGCTTTGCGTTTCTGAATTCTAGTGAGTAATTGGGTGCAAACCTGACTAACAGGTTCAAGAATAGTTTCTTCCCAACACGAAAATAAACCACCAGCAGTAAATTCTTCAACAAAGGAAACTCCATCACGAATTTAGATCAAAGCTGTATGCAGATAGAAAATAAATAATAAAACGATCCATAAAATGTTGTTAATCTTGGCTAAATTGGAGCAGCTAGGACTTCAAAATGGGGTATGTCCGTGATCGATTCTGAATAGCGGCTGATCAACGGGGAATAGTGACCCTCTGGTTGACTGTTGACTAGCACCTGATAGCGAAGAGTACCTGAGAAACGGGAGCCTCCTTACATGATGAAAAGTAATCCGAATAGCGAAGGGTACCCCTAATTCTGTCAAATTTAGAGAGGAGGGATAGAGGTCCCCCTATAGAACAGTCTTAGCAGAGGGATAGTAACATTCGGGAGGAAAAGTTATCATTTCAGGAATAGTACCCCTCAGCAAAGAGTAAACTAGGAAGGGGTAAATCTTCGGTATCAGAGGGAGAGGTTCACTGTGCGATAACAGCGTGAAGCGGCATCGAGATCGAGTGTTCGTGAATTGTGCGCTAGTGCTTTAAATCATTTTGTAAATAGTAAAAATCTAGCTTTCCGTATTGTTATTGGATCCAGATTTTGTAAATATTCTCTCTATGTAAATAAACTTAGAGTAATTAAAAGTTAAGATTTAGATCGTGTTAAGTCCGTGGACCGTCATTTGTGTTGCTGCTTGTGCGAGTGTTTACTGATTTAAAACTTGGAGTGAGAGTGCGTTTAAGTTAGATATTCGCAGTGTTTAAGTTACCCCTAAATTTGTTTAAGATTGTTTTGTAAAAATCTGAATTGGGGTGGTTCGATCAGGGGTTGCACTCCTTTGATCGCTGCATCGGGGGAGAAGTCATCCTGCTGATTGATTGCGCCACGAGGAAGATTTCTTACAGTGCGTGATTTACAATAAACAAATGTTTGTGGTTTATTTAGGAGTGTGGTTGTGCCTGATAATGATAGGTAGCATGTTATCCTGCTTGTGGACTGTGTTACTTACGTGTCTGAAGATCAATTTTGGATGTTTTGATTGAGGATTAAATGAGTGCTGGAGTGTGTTTGATTGTGTTTGGATGTGCTTGATTGTTCCCTGGAGTACTCTGATTTTTGAGTGACTGTGGACTGAGAATGTTATAAGGTTGTAAGTGTGTGGACTTATGGGAGACAGGAGAAGAATTTGAATAAGAGAACAGGACTGGTGGAGCGAAGGAGTAACGAGTGGCTAGGCTGCAATCGCTTTGAACCATTAGCCATTGTCGAGGAGCGAGCTTGGTAAATTTAGGGATAAAAAGGAAGGATTTAAAAATTCAGTTTCAGGTGTTTGGAAGCATGGGGAATAATGTAGATAGAGATGTAACAGAAGAAGAGAAAAGCACATTACAACTAATGTGTAATGAGTTTCCTCACAAGGCAGAGAAATTAAGAAATTTATCAGGAGCATTAAATAAGAAATTAGGAAATAAGCTATGGCTGCCGGGGGGGATTTGAACAGTAAAAAGGGATAAAATACATAGAATGGATCATTTGGCAGCATAGTAATAACAAAGGTGCAAAATAATTAATATGGTTATGGAGAAAATATTTCGAGGATCGGAAGGCAAATAAGGATGTCAAGAGAATGGCTATTTGGGAAAAAGCGATCGCTAAACTTGCATTAGAGCTAAAAGACGGTGAAGTCGATCGACCTCCAGGTAGTGGTAAGGACAGGAGTGGAGATGAAGGGAAACACTCAAAACAAGGGAAAGGTGGATCTCCTGGAAGAAAAGTAGTCCCTGTAAAATTAAAGATTAGGAATCCAATGGTTAGTGCTGACTTTGAGGGGGAAGAAGATGAGTATTTAGAAGAGTGGACAAATGTTATCGCCAGTGGAAGTTCACAGCTCCCACCATGTTCCTGTTGCCGTTTCCCAGGCTTCACTAGCACCGTGTGTGATGTGTCCATAATAAATATTTTAGGTCTGTAGAAACTATAACAACTGCTGCAGATTCTACATCTGAACAGGTTCTACCAACAGCAGATACTGAGGTACCAGTTCCTTCTGTCCTAACCATGCATCATTGATAGATCGCCCAGTGGCTTATGGTACCCAGAGTAGAACGAAAAGGTTAGCTACAGGTGTTTGAAGAAAAGAAAGGTATATTAGATATAGTGCAACCGCCAGAGTATTTCTGTGAGCCACAAATTAGGCAGATCACTCGAGTGGAAAGGAATTGTATATTTGGGCAGTATCGGGAAATCCCTAGCGAACCGGAAGATTTATCTGAGAGTGAGACAGTGATTTTAGATGCTGAAATGGACTTTGACGTAACCGAAAGCTTACAAATTGAACAGGTATCCCATAGGCAGTTACCAGTAAGGGAAGGAATAGGTATAGCAGATTCGGCCAGTGCAGTGAGTGTGAATAATCCCCATGTTACAGACACACATATGCCGTGGAAGCCCCATGATATAATGGCAGTACTAAACAGAATCCCTGATAGGAAGAAGTCCCCCGCTGCTTTTATAGAGTACTTGCGAACCACAATGTGTGTATATCATGCAGATTCACGGGATTTGCGGGAGACCATACAACAGATAATTACTCCAGCTGAGAATACCAAATTCCTAGTAGCCCTAGGAAACCCGACTTATGAAACATTGGCAAACGCAATAATGGATGACAGTGCAGCAAGAGAAGAGGCTGTTTTAACGGCCCTCGCAAAAACGTTTTAAAAACCAGGCGATTTAAATTGAGACCTGGAAATAAAACCAGAGAAGGGTGAAGGAGCAGACGAATTTCTAGACTGTTTTTCACAATTATATATGGACCAATCAGGTGATTTAGATTATCAGAATGGAGCAAGTTCCCCTCAATATTGTGCTGTCTTGTTGAATTGTCTCCCCACTAAAATAGCAGATTTAATTAAAACTAATAACAGGAACTGGTCTGAGAGTCGAGCCAGACAAATAGCCAGAACTGTAAGATATTATTGGAAGGACGGTAGGAACCAGGAAAACTATCCTGTAACTAGGAGAGAAAGTGAACGCACAGCGAAGGAAGAATTACCTAACTCTGGACCATAGATTCCCAGGGTACCAGCAAATTACAGATTGGGAGAAATTAGGGTCCCAGATTATTCAGATTACTATCACTGCTACATTCCCAGTTTCGAGCCCATTTCAATGGAACCCAGGGGTAGAATAAGATCAACAATGTTGCATAACCAATGCTATACTTGTGGAGGGATGGGACATTGGAGTAGGGCCTGTCCAACAAAGGACAGAATGAAAGAGAAGGGTCAAAGAAGGGATTTCCAGGATTATGAAGAATTTAGAGATCCTAGAGAATATAGGGACATCCGAAATTCAAGGAATTATGGGAGGTCCTTTAATCCAAGAGACTACTGGGACCCAAGAAACCAGAAAGAGAGAGATGGCCCGAATGTCAGGAACTGAGAAGTCACACACCGTTTACTCAAGCTAACCCATTTTCTCAGTCCTGACTCACCAACCCGCCCTGGAATTGTGGGCGTGATGACATAACCCTTACTCTAGACCCCCCTCAAGTAATTTACTAGAATGAACGAATTGGATATACTATTGTAGTAAAAGCTGAAAATCCTATAGAAGAAAATTCTAAACCATCTTATGACTACCCCAGTAGCCCCCTTAGAGAAAAGAAGATTGTAAATCAAGGAGCTTGTTTCAATTGCACCCAATCAGGTCACTGGAGCAAGGAGTGTCCAGCAAAAAAGGCAGAACGTAGCAGGATTGAAGAAAAACCAAGGGGCAATAAAGAAAGTAAGAAAAGGAACATAGTAGCTAGCGTGGGAAGGGATGGCAACTAAGGAATGGAAATGGCATTAGGGAGAGAAGAAACAAACTTACCTTGCAGGAGGAACGGGAGTGGGGAAATAACCATATAACCATATATCCATATAACAATTACAGCACGGAAACAGGCCATCTCGGCCCTACAAGTCCGTGCCGAACAACTTTTTTCCCTTAGTCCCACCTGCCTGCACTCATACCATAACCCTCCATTCCCTTCTCATCCATATGCCTATCCAATTTATTTTTAAATGATACCAACGAACCTGCCACCAGCACTTCCACTGGAAGCTCATTCCACACCGCTACCACTCTCTGAGTAAAGATGTTCCCCCTCATGTTACCCCTAAACTTCTGTCCCTTAATTCTGAAGTCATGTCCTCTTGTTTGAATCTTCCCTATTCTCAAAGGGAAAAGCTTGATCACGTCAACTCTGTCTATCCCTCTCATCATTTTAAAGACCTCTATCAAGTCCCCCCTTAACCTTCTGCGCTCCAGAAAATAAAGACCTAACTTATTCAACCTATCTCTGTAACTTAGTTGTTGAAACCCAGGCAACATTCTAGTAAATCTCCTCTGTACTCTCTCTATTTTGTTGACATCCTTCCTATAATTGGGCGACCATTGAATTAATGTATTGCTGAGTTTGTTCCTGCAGGACAGTATATCAACGAGAGACTATCTGGGGAGTGAGGTAAAATAATGCACAGACCCCTAGGGAAGAAGACAGCAAAAGTTAATGTAGCTCCCCAGAAAAAGGTAACCAGCAGGATGAACTGATACTCTCCTGCCCCTTTAAGACATTTAGGAAGGCCAGCAGGCAGAGCAACATGCTCCTCAGTATCTCCACTCCCTAGTAACTGAAATTACCATCAGAAAGGAAGACGGAAAGGAACAACCCTGGTGCCCAACTTTAAAATCAGCTTGCTATTGAAGAAAGAAAAGGAAGGAGAACAAAGGACACTTTAATCATCTCCAAAAGCAATAACACTATTAATGACTATTGGGATCGCTCCTCTTTAGAATTGGATCTGAATATAAAGGAATTTCTCTGTGGCTCGGGGCAAAATACTCACCATGCACCAAAATTTAGTTATAAGTGAATTAATTTAAAAAGGGCTTATGGGATACAGTCTTGAAATTGTTAGAGAATTGACTGTTAATTTGGCATTATTCTCTTGTCTCACCCATAGGAGGATAGTTGAAGATGGGACTGGACTGTTTAGTTACTATCAAAGAAGGGACAGAACCTAGCGGATACCAGGAATTAAGACGTACCCTGGAAACGTAAGGGTGGTATAAAATGACGAGGTAGACTAAAAATTTATGTTTCCCTCGGAAGATCAATACTAACCACCTAGAAAAATTACTTAGAGATAAGAAGAACTAGTACCAGCGAGAACTCCTAGACAAAGAACAAAGCCGATAGAATAAAAGTGAGAACCTCTAGACAGCGAACGAAGCCAAAATAGTAAGGAGCTAATAGAATAAAGAGTCAACATAGTAGAGAATCAATATAGTATCAAGTTACCATAGTGAGGAGTGCATACATAAATAAGAAGAGGTACTGGAGGAAAGGCTTGGTTAACTGTAGGGGGCAACTTGAATTGTATTGAGAATCGCAGAGCCGATGCATATTTGCCCGATGGATTTGAATTGTTTAACCCTTGATGATAAAGTGGCTTCCATTAACAAGGTGGAAATAAATTGTTCCTGGATATGGTATTTTTGATTGGATTTAGAATAAAATTAATAGCAAAGCAAATTGAATGTTTAAATTTGAACAGCTGGGAATTCCACAGGAATTGGAATGGAATTGTATTATCGGCCACAATGCTGTGGAATGAGAAAAATGAAATGGGCATTGAAATTTGAAATAGTCAATTGAAGGCTGAGACTGAATTTGGTTAAATTGGAACATTTATCATGGTTTGCTTTAAATTAAAGTCACGCCTGTAGGGAAATCTGGACTGAACCCAGCTGAAATTTATATGATTACCTGTCACCAGATATACATATTATAACATCGTGTGAGTATGAAGAAGGCTAATTAGTGTCAATCCTAGAATAATAAAGAATATATTAGGGAACAGAATAGGAATAGGGATATAGTCAATAAATAATTGAATAGGAATAGGTTTGAATGAAATGGAATTATAGCAAATGTGTGGGAAAGCATGAATGTATGATGGTAACTTGCTTTGTAACAAGCTTCTTAGGATTTTCTAGGGTTTCGGTTCGACTGGGCAGTAACACGGATGGAGGGAATTCGCGCACGAAAACTTGGGAGGTGAAGACTTCTCAGATAGAACTTGTGAAGTTATGCCCATGAAAACTCGGGACGCTTGATAAGATTCTGAGAAGAAACATCATCACCTTTGTTGCTGATAGATGGGAAATGTAAAGCACACATGTATATCTGGTTAGCTGATTATTAAGCCATTTTGGTTATCATTAATGATGGGTTATCGTTATGATAAAAGGAAGGAATGTTAATCCTGGCTAAATTGGAGCAGCTAGGACTTCAAAATGGGTTAAAGTTTCACGGTTGCTGGGAGATTTAGTCAATTTGGAGTTGCTCTCTGCAGAGCTGGGACAAGCTGCGAAGAGGTGCCAGAGTGTCTGGAGCTTGGGTACAATTTGCAAGCAAAGAATGGGAATATCTGCAAACCCTGTCAATTAGGTGCAAAATGCATAGAATGGATTGGATGGCTGCAAACACCTTGTAAATAATGGTAAATAATGTTGCAAAGTTTGACTTTGCCGAGTGTTGATCAGATGGGGTGTTGAGTCTTGTCTGGGTTTTCTGTAAATCAGGGTGAATGTTTCTAAGTTGGCTTCCTCTCAAAGTCTGTTTTGAATACAATGTATTGAGCTGTTGTATCATTGAGTTAGGGGAATGCCTGTTATGTATGGGGTAATCGATATCTGTAATTGGGTTATTAAGAGCCCACCCCCGTGTGGTTCGGTCCCTTGAGGTACCGGGACATATAAAATCCGCTACCACGAGGTTCAGTGTCGATCTTCTGGGAGTGCGCTTTGGACTGCGTGAACTTCTGTAGTGTCTCTGGCTGAGCAAGGCCTAGAAGGCTTGAACAGGCAGATACAAGGATCGGACCCATGGTGGGATAGGTACAGTAGTTGACCTGTAACGCGCTTTTGGTAAAATAAAGATTAGTTGTTTCAAGTGCTTGGTTCAATGTTGTTACTGAAACTAGACTGAAGCTTAGAAACGAGCAATTTACAATGGCTTCAGAGGTTGTTGCCAATGAAAAGAATTCAAAACTACACATCGATTTTCAGACAATGTGATCAAAGTAAAATCTGTTCCATTTTGAAAACATTAAGCCCTCTTTAAAACGGGACAATAATGGGGGCAATGGTGTCTGTTATTGCCCATTGTCCACTGTAACTGAGTAAGGCATTATAGGTAGCAGAAACAAGGAACTGTAGATGCTGATTGATACACAAAATTACATAAAGGGCTGGTATAACTCTAGTCCATAAACATCTCTGGACTACATGGATAGGTGATGTTTTTCGGGTTGGGACTTTTCTTCAGGCTATTGGTCTGGAACTGGGCCTGGAATCCAGGTGAGCTGAGGCGAGGATTGGTAGAGTCATTGGTCGTGGCCTGCGGACGGCCGGAGTGCAGGTAAAAGTTGGCAGTGGCAGCAGCGACGGCAGGCATGGTGTGAAAGCCGTGAGGAAGCTGTGCGGGCTGTGGTGGCGGCACTAGGTCTGGTCTGGAAACAGCTGGGAATGGCAGTGCAGGCTGGTATCTGTAGCCTGGCCTGGAAGCGGCCGGGAGTGTTGTTGGCAGCCCGGCCAGGTGGTGAAGGTTAGTATGTGTGCCCGCTGTAACCAAAATCCATTATAAAGAGGTCTGTAAAAATGAGTGTTTACTATATTGAACTATGTTCATTTTGTTTCTGTTTCTTCCATTTGTTAAAAGGGAACATGGCTGTGGTGAAGAGGCAGCTGCAATATAAAATGCACATATTTCATCCAATAAAAAAAGTAAAGAGTTAGTGATTGAACCTGACACCGTGCTAAAATCTGAGTCTAGATTAGATAGATGTGTGAAGATAAATGAAGTAAATATATCTGGGATCAATGGATTAGGACTGATGCATACACAGAGGATAATAATCAACATGGACTGGTTGTGCCAGACTGCCTGACCCCATGGTTTAACATCAATGTAATTCCATGTTAAGCACTGGTTATGCAACAAAGCTGGAATGTTTAAGCTTGTAATCAGTATCTGGTCTGGAAGGTTGCCAGTGTTATTGTTGGTAATGTTATGGATCCACCAACTGAACAGCCTACCCATTGCAACTGCAGGATGTTTTCAGGCCGAGAGTGAGACGTCTTAAAATGGAATTAAAGTTATGCAGTGGAACTTATGCAATGACAGTGTTGGTGACAAGTACCAACATTCTGGCCATCTGATACCTAACCATCGCTGGTCTATATTCACTGAGCATCCAGGTTACCATGGCCTGACACAAAATGAAATAATTAAATGCTTCAAAAATCTAGTTAAAAAATCATTGGCTCTGATCTGATCATTTGACCGCGCACATTTTATGGATAAAATGGGCTTAATTTGATTGATGTGCACTGAAACAGTACAACCATACAAACTGTCTTGAGTGGACCCATATCCAAAGAGATGCCTCTGTAATGCAAGGAACGCTGGTAATATTTGATCACAAGTTGCAATCTGATCTCAGCACAATAATTCAATATATATTACTATAAGTTTATGTCAGGAAGGGAACATTACAAATTCAAAATACATTTTCTTACCTAACCGAGGTTTAAGATTACGGTGAAACATGTTAGTAAATGCACTGCTCTTGTGTGACAAGCAGATTGATTGAATGCAGTAGTGGTTCCCAACCTGGGATGTGTGGATTTCTTGAGTCAGCAGGAGCGTTTATAGGGGCTCTATGAGGTTTTAATAATATTTAGAGTTTAGGAGTAAATTCACAATAAAATGTTAAAAAAGCCTCACTCTTCATGAATTCCTGGAATGTCTGCCCCAAATTAGTCAAGTAGGAGTTAGTGAGTATCAGCAAATTCAAGAGAGTTTTGCCTGTTATCAAATCAAGGAAATGTTTATTTAATGTTGCTATGTAAATAATGCAATGCTGATTTTAAATTGTTTTAAGGATGTAATATTTCTTAACAGGGTACATGAAATGGAAAATCACTCCACTGCCATTACAACAAACAGTTAAATATTCTTGAATGCATGAATGACTAAATATATCCAATTTACATAAATATTATAAGTAATTCAGCTCAGCCAACACAATCAACCATACCATTTTATAAAAAATGGGTAAGAAAGTAGTATGAATCCTGAATTAATTTCAGGATAAATAAAAAAATAAATCCTAAATTAGAAAGCAACGATGTGAAGAATTTCCCAAATTCCTTTGCTCTCAATATAAGTTCATAAGTTCTGGGAGCAGAATTAGGCCATTCTGCCCATCAAGTCTACTCTGCCATTCAATCATGACGGCTCTATCATTCCTTCTCAATTCCATTCTCCTGCCTTCACCCTATAACCCCTGCTGCCCGTACTAATCAAGAACCTGTAAATCTCCGCCTTAAAAATATCCGTTGACTTGGCCTCCACAACCGTCTGTGCAATAAATTCCACAGATTCATCATCGTCTGGCTAAAGATATGAGTTTACTTATTCTTTGAGCATAAGATAAGAGCTCACAAGTTTATTTAAAGCAAGTTGTCCAGACAGTCAGGTGGTTTACAGTTGTGGATCAGAGAGCGTGAGAGATAAACACATTTCTCTGTCCTGCTTTATTCATGTGAGAATGGGATTTCAGAGAGTATCCTTTAATATGGGCATCCCAAACATCCCCAAAGATGGAACTAGAATGAATTAGTAAGTAGCTCTATCAGTTGTCAACAACATTAACATGATTTTGATGAAAGGTCATCAACCTGAAACATTACTCCATTTCTTTCTTCACAGCTGCAGCCTGATCTGCTAAATATTTGCAGCATTTTCTGTTTTTATTTAAAATATAAAGCATTTGCGCTTCATTGTTAGTTTTTCACTCTACTTGTGTATCATGAAACACATGTTATTAATATTCTGTTTTATTTAATCATTTGCTCACCAGTTCAAAGTGACAGCTAGCTTGTCCCAGCTTGCTGGATAATCTTGAGAGAATTTTACCTCAGAATAATATTTCGACATAAATAATTCAACTCAGTCAAAACAAGCAGTACAAGCACAGTTTGTTGGAGAAAGGGAGAAAAAAATAATTTGGCTCATGACTTATTTTCAGGGTAAATAAAAGATGAACCCACAGATTAGCAGCCAAAGAACTCAGAATTTGACAAAACTCTTAGAAGTCTCATACTTGGTACTTTAAATTATCAAGAATTTACTGATGAACTGCAGTTATTTTCTGCAACATATTCATTTATTTCAGTGGAATATTTTTACCACGGGCACTGAATTATATGGCGTGGTTATATTTTTAATCATTTGGCAATCATTTAATGTTTTTTATTTTTAAATAATTATTATTTTGACATTTATGTTATCTGTTTCAATTGCCTCTGATCCGCCCGTGATCCACAGTCCATTAGAGGCTCCAGTCTGCGATAAGGAGGTGAATGGCTGCTAAAGTTGGCGCAGCCAGAGGATGAATGTGGGACGATGTCTGTGAAGTATGGCTTGTATCAAGTGCAGACCAGACAAACCGCTCCAGAAGTTCCAGGTTTGGGAAGGAGATAGGTTGAGATGTTTGTCCTTACTGATCCATGTATTTCTGATTGAGTTGACATAGTTGTCTCAAAGAAAAACTGAATTTCCGATTAAAGAGGCAAAAGCTGCTCACCTTACTGATAACTATATTTTGTGGGGATATGTCAGAACTGCCCAGTTTATCTGCAGTCCAAACATCCGAGGGGTCCCCACTCAGAGCCGATACGGAGGTAAACTTTGCAAGGACACGGGGGCAACCAGCACCCACTGGAAGAAATACTTCTTATACTCTATTTCTTGACATAAATTACCCTTGACCCTATCCCACAGTTTATTATCTGGAATCGCCTCTGACCAACAGCAAGTTGAAAAAGCCAAATGCCAACTGAGAGTGAACAAGGCCTCAGGAGCAGACGATATTCCTGCTGGCTCTGAAATGTGGGGGAGAGGATATTCAACCAGGAATTCACAACCTTATCTCCTCTGTCAGGGAAAAGAAAGATAACTTAGAGACACCATAATTCTGACCATCCTCAACAAAGGACACAAATCCAATTGCATAAAGAGAGAAAGGATTCCTTGCTATCAGCTGGGGGCAAAGTCACCAACCATCTTGTCCCATTAATCAAAGAGCTGTTACCTGAACCACACTGATTCTGACCATCTAGAAGTGCATATTCTCCATGTGATTGCATGGGTTTCCTCCAAGTACTCCGACCTCCTCCCAAAGATGTACGGGTTTGTAAGTTAATTGACCTCTGTCAAATTGACCCAAGTGTGTCGGAAATGGATGTGTAAATAGGATAACATAGAAATTGTGTGAATGGGTGTTCAATGGTCAGTGGGGACTCGATAGACCAAAGGGCCTATTCCCATGCTGTATCTCTAAACTAAACTAAACATATTGGGATGAAAAGGGGGAAAGGATAAGAGGAGTGTAGTAAGTAAAGTGGCATACAGTGAGATAGAATTACAGGCACGGGGCCAAGACTTTTGAGGGAATTTATTGCAAGGGTGAGAATTTTAAAATAAAGACATTGATTATCCCAGACCAGGTGTAGGTCAGGAAACAAAGAAACATAGAAACATAGAAAATAGGTGCAGGAGGAGACCATTCGGCCCTTCGAGCCACCACCGCCATTCATTGTGGGTAAGATTCTAAGAAAATCTTTAGGTGGTTTAGATTTAAGCTTCCATTTGTAAGGACATTTTGCAACTTTGCATGGATTCTAGCAAGACAAAGCAGAGATGTCTACTGCAGTTGGTGCACCCACTCCCTCCTTTCTTTTCCAGCTCTCTCCCCCCCCCCCCCCCCCCCCGACTCCAAACAGTCTGAAGAAAGGTCCCGATCTCTAAGGTCATCTGTGCATTCCTTCCATTGAAACTGCCTGACCCACTGATTTCTTCCAGTACTTTGTTTTTTTGCGGGTGAGTTCTAGAATTATGAAACTAGGCTATGCTTTAATACTGGCATTTAACTTCTGTAACTAAAAAGTGGAATTTGTCAACCTTGCAAAAAATATGGCACAGATTCAAGCCTCAACGAATCACCATTGGATTGGATTAAGGGGTGAGAGTTGGGAAATGGAAACAATTTGGATGTTTTTGGGGGGAAGGGAGGAGGGGCGGGGGGGGGGGAGGGGGGGAGGGGGGGGAGGGTGGGGGAACGACAAATAGAAGTAAATACAAGAAAGACTAATTGATCATAAGTAAAATCAGTCAATTTTAAACCAAATAATTTGGTCTGCTTATTAATAATATTACAGAAATGTAATTGTTACCTCGTTTTATTGCCATAAATATATAAAATAAAAACCCTGATGTACCAGGAAGCCAGTGTATGTCATGAACCTGATATTCTGAAATATTTGTATTTAACAATGCAAGGCAGATTTATGCAACACATTGCCTTAAGTAATTCTTCTGTTCAGATTCTTGATTTTGGGACAATATTATTCTCTTCACCATAGAGATGGCCTTGTTTCTTATTCCAACTTACGTATTTGAACTTGTTGACAGAACTCGTTAAGATCCCTGGACAAATTACATAAAAAAATCAGGAAACTATTTGTAATTAAAGCCTAGAAGTAAAATATTTTGGAATTGTATTTTGGTGAAAAAATGGAGCCAATTGGCACATTCTGTAGAAGCTGTTCTGATATATCTCTGGGCACTTCATTAACATGAAATTGTTTTGAGACCTTTAGTTGAATTTAAAGAGACAGGATTATGTTCAGTGACTTGTCTGTAAAACTTGCTAAAGTAGTGCAAGAAATGTCTATCTGACCATTAATGTTCACTCTATCCTAAATAGCATGTGTTCCTCGTTTTCAGCTGTGCACTGTTTCACTGCTTTCCCTCCTGACAGACAGAATAAAAAGAAGCCAAAGGAGTCTGTGGGTGAATTCTGGAAACATTCTAACTAATTCCTCACCAACTTTGAGAGATTGTGGTTAACCATCACCATTATCTAGGCAACTTCAACTAATCATTACTCCACCTGGACACTCCTTAAAATATTCCAGTATACAAGTAACTACTGATGGCAGCTGCAGCACATTAACAGTGTAACAAAATAGTAAGATTAAACGAGAACTTACCAGTTTGAAGTTTGATCTGTATTTTATGAGGAGTTACGATGTGGGATTACGTGAAGAACCCGCTCAGCACGCATGCGCGGCATACTTCAAAGCAGCGGTGTGGAATCACAGATAGACACAGTTATTGAAATAAACATAGTAAAGAAAAGGAGACCTCAGTTATCAGTTTGACCCATATTATTGAGGGTGGGAACGGAGGGCACGTAATCCCTCATCGTAACTCCTCATAAAATACAGATCAGACTTCAAACTGGTAAATTCTCGTTTAATCTTACTATTTTACTTCGGACTCACGTGAGTGACTACGTGAAGATTTTAAAGCTCTGTGATTTCAAACCGTGTAACAGTTCATACTTCACTCGCTGCCGAAGTCATTCGAGGGAGGAAGTATGTTATCGTAATCAACCATGAATCTGTTTGTAAAACAATAATGGTGTTATTAACAACAACAAGACCAAATGCTCCCCCAGGCTTAAATTATATATTTTTTGCAGATTCTTTTTCTGCAAACGATACAGGTTCTGTCAGTGGTTTGTTATAAAAGTTTGGAACGTATACTCCCTAGACCACCCTGCTGTAGCCAGGATGTGGTCCATAGGCACGTCCATCCTATTAGTCACTGACGTGGAAGCTGCCCTGGTGGAATAAGATTTATACACATTAGTATTTACTCCAGCAACTCCCAGTACCTGCTTGAGCCACTAGAGATAGTTTAGCTCGTCACCCGACCATGAGGTTTCTTGTGGCTGACCCATAAGGCTTTTTCCTCTCCCTCGGTATTCCTTATTGTGTCGATGTAGATCTCTAAGTGGGTCATGACACATAAAACGTGGTTCAGGTGGGTATGCCCGGAATTCCATGACTGGACCTGATGTTCCTGGTCTGTTCTGTTTGGCCAGCCCTTGAATGGGAAATGTGACACTATCTGGTGTTATAACCATGTTGTCCAATCGCAGTAGATGGGAGAACTGGCTCTTTGTGTTGAGGTAAGGCCACCAGCATGTCCATCTTCAGGGTAGGCTGTTCCAGGGTGAGGGACCTGGCTGGTGATCATCCCCTAAGGTATGTCAGGATTTCACTGACATCCCAATTTGGGTGTACCTATTTCTGGGGAATGGATTGAATATACCTCTCCTGTATCTGATCACCAGTGAGTGGTACCCTTTGCCCTGTTGTCGTGGTGCCCAAGTTGAGTAGGCTGACAGAACATTTCCTTCATTGTGGTGAAGATCTGCCAGCAACTCCAGTACAGGTTTTTGTTGTAGTTGAATGTGTAGTTCCTGTTTTTGAACAGTTTCCCATTTCTTGATGTTCCTCAGGTATGTTCCCTAGTGGATATGCGACGGAATGCTGTCATCATGTTGATAGTGCTGCTGATCCAAGCACAGCAGTGGTCTTCCGAATTCTGCCATTTTTTTAATGAGCATTTCGAGGACCACTGGGAACCATGCCTGTGGACTTAGTCCACTGTAATTTGCTTAGTACCCGACTGATGAAGCCGTAGTACCTATTGAAGAGGTAGAAGGAAGGGAGGTCATAGAGATTAGATTCCCCCCCACCCCTCAATACGCGGGAATGTATCCATCGCCGCTGCCTTGAGATTGGTTTCATACGATGTAGGTTAGTACGTGGCGATTTAATTGAATATAAGGAAATCGATATCTGGTGTACATATTGCTTAGTAATTTCAGCAAATATTGTTGGTTTAAATGTTTGTTTACAGCATTTAACTCACCTGATAGGTAAGTTACTGATGGTCAAACATGTTTGACGACATACGGTTACCAATTGTTAATAAATTGTCACCTAATATCGATGTTCTCCGCCCAAGTGGTTTGGTATATGCCACCACTGTGATGTTGTTAACTTATAAACGAACATGCAAAATGGTGCATAACTGAGCAAATGCTTCACTAGAAGTAAGTAATTTGATATATAACACGTTTAAGTCAATTCGCATTGGCACTAAGTATTACAAGCTCAGTAACACATCAGGACACATAAGATGTTACTCAAAACAGGTGGAAGTGTACAACCATAATCCTTCCTATGCAGATAAATTCCATGATAACACTCCAGATTAGTCCATTTGCCCCCATATTACAGGTATGGAAATAGTTTGAACACTAGTATCTCAGCTCATAGGAAAGGTACAATGTTCAGTAGCTGGTAATGCTGCTACTATCCCAATTACTTTGCCACGTAGTTGATTGGTGGTTAAATGTTACCATAACTGATAGTCTTAATGAATACCAGATAGACAATGTTGTGGATGGTCAACGTAAATATCTGGATATATGACAGAGCCCGCTAAATAAGTTAGTAGCTAAAGCAGCTAATAAGCTATATCCAAGGATAGTCTGTCGTTAATATATAGACATGCCATGACGGAATGTTTCTTAAGTGTCAGGGCTGGTTTGATTCTGGAATAGCTTCGGCTTATATGCCAATTTAATACTCAAATCAAGTTTATTTGTCACATACACACGCGAGATGTGCAGTGAATGAAAATGGCAATGCTCGTCATGGTTACCCCATCCAGGTAATTGTGGTATATCCGAAAACTTATATGAAAAGGTATTGAATAGTATGCATCTTCAAGGTCGATGTCTACCATAAAGTATCCTTGGATCCATGGTAGAAGTTACAAATCCCATAAGTGGGTATACCTGGTGAAATACTCAAGTGGTTAATCAATGATGGTGCGACATTCACCATCATGGGAGGGTAGACCCCTTGGGGTGCTTGCTGAATTGGTGGCAAGATATTAATTCTATTCCCCTTGAATATATTTTTTGGTAAATAACTACCAAGAGTGATAGCTTCCTAACCAGGCGTGATTCACCCACCCCTTGTTAGTACAACCCGTCACCTTTATGTGATGGTAGGAACCATACTTATCTGTCTTCATTGTTGTTTTCTTCGGTTTCTGGTTCCTTGTTCTTGTAGGGACGATGTTTGTTGGGGGGTGGCGCATTTTCCATGGGGCCTGCTGTGGGCCCTGGCCTAAAAGGCTTATGGGATTGGCATGCAGGCCCCAAGCTTTCACCAGTACCATGAGGAAGACGCCCCTGGTGGACGCGTATAGGTACTGCTGTCTGGTTTAGTGTGGTGCTCATTCCAGACTCTGCCCTCTTGTGCTGAATAGTTTGAACACTTCGTCCAGTTTTTTAGGACTGGTTTGGTAAGTGCCAGGTAGCAGGATCTGTGGTTGTGAGGTCGGCGTTCTCACAGTCCTGTTAATTTCATAGATTGAGGGCAGGTTTGTGACTTCCCTTGAGAAGTTGAACAGTAGGGTCAGGTGTTTTGCCATACTACCCTGCCCTTCTGGAATGAGCAGGTGGACATGGATAGCCGACATCAGGGTATCAAATGCAATTTTGAGATATTTGGGTTAAAATGCGCTGCTCAATGTATCCCCCAATAATGGCGGGCACCTTGAGTAAATGCAATTTAGGGGAGGCGTGATGAAACCAACGCCACATGGCTACCTGTCTTGGAGAGGTTTTTTGGAAAAGACAGGTAGTAGGCTGGCCATCAGTTAAGACTGAAAGGCCATCTTGCTCGTGGTGAAACTACGTAGCGGCCACACCCAGCAGCTCTTCCTGATCCTGTACCTCAAAGCATACTCCCGATGTTGTTCAGCCAGTGCCCCTCTTCTTGACCAGCCCAGCTCTGGTCACCAAAGCTGTCCTCGGATGATGGGGAAGCGATGGCCAGTGCACGAGGCACTGTGGAGGGAGTGCCTGAACTCCCTCTGCGAAACTGCTCCTCACGAAGCAAGTCTCGCTGGAGCTTATGCTCCACGAGACGCTCCATGCGGTTCAGGCGGCTGTCTCTGCCCTAAGCGGGCGGTGAGACGCCCCCGTCCGACGAATCGGATACCACCGGCCGGATGTCTTGACATCCAGTCCGCTGCTCAGGCGCTAGCGGAACCGGGCTCGGCTCAGTGTCGGGGATGGCGGAGCGTCGGGTTAGCGGTCCTACCGCCCACTGTCCCCCACTGATGAGACGCCTGTCTGCTGGAGCCGAGCTGGGGACAGGCTTCTTGGAGAGTCTTGTTCTGTTCTTTTTTCTTGAGCTGTTGGAACAAAGCAAAACTCTCCTTTGCCAGGAAAAACCGACCTCAGAGTAGACTTATATGATGGTCCGTTTTTAAACTGTAGCGGGAGCGCCTGACTCCCGCTGTGCCTCTGGACTGGAAACCGGCGCAGCTCTGTCTGTGGACCGCAGCGTGTGCAGTCCTGGTGCCGTCTCTCCTCCTTCCGCGAACGGAATGCTCCTTCCCCGGAGTCCAAGGGGGGCCGCTTGCGTCTGGACTGGCACCGGCGCAGCTCCCTGTCTGTGGACCGCAGCGTGTGCGGTCCTGGTGGCGTCTCTCACCCTTCCGCGAACGGAACGCTCCTTCCCCGGAGTCCAACGGGGGCCGCTTGCGTCTGCTGCTTTGCTCCACCTGGAGCAACAAACAGACGCGTGTCGCTAGTTAAAAACTGAAGGTAAGCACTTACCTAAAGCTTCTTTCCTTCAGGCTTGTAGCGGGAGCGCCTGACTCTCGCTGTGCCGCTGTTGCCTGCTTGAACGCAATGCCGCGCATGCGTGCTGAGCGGGTTCTTCACGTAGTCACTCACGTGACTCCGAAGTAAAACATTTATTTCTGTTCCTTTGTTCTCTCATAACTACCTATCCATGCTGTCAGAACAAATTCAATTAAACCTATCCTTTATGTTAAAAGACACAAAGTGCTGGAGTAAATCAATGGGTCCGGCAGCATCTCTGGAGAACATGGATAGGTGACGTTTCTGGTAGGGACCTTTCTTGAGTCTGAAGAAGGGTCCTGACCCAAAATGTCAGTCTGATGAAGTGTCCCGACTTGAAGTGTTAGATATCCATGTTCTCCAGAGTTGCTATCTGATCCACTGGTTACTCCAGTACTCAGTGTCTTTTTTTGCAAACCAATGCCTGCAATTCCTTGTTTCTACTCTCTATCTTTTAAGTTATTGATCAGAGCACAATTACATTTCACTGTCCACTGCACAGAAATCGGATTGATATTGTAATTCCCCCTCTCCCCCAACACTGACCTTTCTGTCCTGGGCCTCCTTCATTGTCCGAGTGAGGCCCAGCGCAAATTGGAGGAACAGCATCTCATATTTGGCTTGGGCAGCTTACACCCCAACAGTATGAACATTGACTTCTCTAACTTCAAATAGCCCTTGCTTTCCCTCTTTCTCCATCCCCTTCCCAGTTCTCTGACCAGTCGTACTGTCTCCGTCTTCATTTTATCTCGGTTTGCTTTGTTGTTACCTTCTCCCAACTAACAATTATCTATTCTACAGTTTCCTTAATCTCCATTCCCTTTGTCAATTTTTCACATCTTACACTTCCTTGTCTATGCACTTCCTTATCTATGTACTGCCCACTTCCCCTTCGTCCATTCCTTCTCTCCAGAGATGCTGCCTGTCCTGCTGAATTACTCCAGCATTGTGTGTCTATCTTTGATTTAAACCAGCATCTGCAGTTCCTTCCTATACATATGCCTACATATACATACACAAATAATGATGTTGCAAATGTAGTTTAGAGCTTATTTAGGGAGGAAGCTGTTCCTGAACCCGACATCACATCATTATGGAACAGTCCTATTCCAGAGAAAATAGCACTTTTTTATATCATTTTACAAATATAAATAGAGTCCTGGTGCCCTGACCTTACAACGACTCTGTACAATGCTTTTATGACTGAACTTGTGACGGAAATGGATTCAAACCAACAGTGGGTCAGAAGGAAATTATCAACAGCCAAAAATCCTGAATATTTGACTTCCTCTTCAAACATAGGAAATACTCCAGATGAATATGTTTAGGAAGTAGAGTGCACAGCAACACATATTGAATGAAACTATTGTTGTTCATTGTTTAATATAAATCTGAAAAGATGTGGCTTATGAATGCTCTACTTGGTGCTGCCATGGCATCTTACGACATATCTTACAAGATTGAAATATTTTAGCTGATTTTTATGATTAACCAGATTTTTATGATTAGACTATGAAGTAGCCTATGGTGCCCGATTAGGAAAGGGGGAGATGCAACGAGACCTGGGTGTCATGGTACACCAGTCATTAAAAGTAGGCATGCAGGTGCAGCAGGCAGTGAAGAAAGCGAATGGTATGTTAGCATTCATAGCAAAAGGATTTGAGTATAGGAGCAGGGAGGTTCTACTGCAGTTGTACAGGGTCTTGGTGAGACCACACCTGGAGTATTGCGTACAGTTTTGGTCTCCTAATCTGAGGAAAGACATTCTTGCCATAGAGGGAGTACAAAGAAGGTTTACCAGACTGATTTCTGGGATGTCAGGACTTTCATATGAAGAAAGACTGGATAGACTTGGTTTGTACTCGCTAGAATTTAGAAGATTGAGGGGGGATCTTATAGAAACTTACAAAATTCTTAAGGGGTTGGACAGGCTAGATGCAGGAAGATTGTTCCCGATGTTGGGGAAGTCCAGAACAAGGGGTCACAGTTTAAGGATAAAGGGGAAATCTTTTAGGACCGAGATGAGGAAAACTTTTTTCACACAGAGAGTGGTGAATCTCTGGAATTCTCTCCCGCAGAAGGTAGTTGAGGCCAGTTCATTGGCTATATTTAAGAGGGAGTTAGATGTGGCCTTTGTGGCTAAAGGGATCAGGGGGTATGGAGAGAAGGCAGGTACAGGATACTGAGTTGGATGATCAGCCATGATCATATTGAATGGCGGTGCAGGCTCGAAGGGCCGAATGGCCTTCTCCTGCACCTATTTTCTATGTTTGTATGTTTCTATGTTTCTAGCCTGATTTTTATGACATTTTTAAGTGGAATATTTCAGGTTGCTATTTAACCAGGAGGTTTATATGATATTTCAAACCACACGACACAAGTTTAAGATATATCGATGATGCACTGGAATTAAATGAAAGTCCATTAAAATCGAGGCATGAAATAATTTCCTGGAATGTGATAATCTCATTTGTTTTACTATATTAAATATCTAGATAAATTCCAATTGCAAATTTGATCGGTCCGAAGCTTCAATTAGTGAATCCAAAGGATCGAAAGAATGTGCACATTGTGCATGAGATCAATAGTTCATTATTTAAATCAATCACTGATATCTTCAATGCATAAGTAATTGTATTAAAACAGAACATAATTCTGTGTGATTTATAACAATACATAGGTTCTCTGATATGAAGTGTGCTTTCATATCAGGGATCTCTGTGCGCATCTGCGCTCCCACTGTTGTAACTTTGGTCTATATTTTTGACGTCACTGCCTGGAGAGTAGGCGTGGTCCAGCAGGGAAGGTCACAAGACCCTTATAAAGCCTGCCTGAGTTTCATTCTAGTGAAATGAGCAATGGAAATCCAAAGGTAAATGTACAATTTTGTTAATTTAGAATTTCTGCTCCTTGCAGAGCACATTGACAATGAATTGATCATAATCCTGCTTGTGATGCCCACCAAATCACTCAGATTAATGATTTCTGCCACCTGGAGGACAACAGAATAATCTGCAAGGTTCCCACTCGTCTGTCTCCATCACCAGCAGGCATGCACAATTATAAACTGGAGAAGGCTATTCAGCCCTTTGAACCCATTCAGCTATTCAATATTATCAGGGCTAATCTTTTATCTTTGTGTTACTTTCCTATACTGACTCTTATGCCCACTGAATCCCTCACACCCAGAAATCAAAATCGCTCCCGAATACACTCACGGACTATCTCCACACACTCAAGGAAACGATCTCAAAGTTATAAAGCTGAATGGAATCTTTTTTTCAATTCTAAGTTGAGGAAGTTCCTCCAAGCTTTTCCCCGCTTCACACAATACTTCCCCAACTATGCTTTCATACTGGTCCATGACTAAAGTTCTCTAGATTCTTATTCTGGACCATCCCCTTAGAGCTCTCAACAACTATCTTGCACAACCTGGAATTGTTTGTCCACTAAACAGCTCACATCCCCAGACTTGGACAGGTGCATGGATAGGAAAAGTGTAGAAGGATATGGGCCAAACACCAACAGGTGGGACTAGTGTGGAAGAGGATTTATTAGTCGGCCTGGGCAAGTTATGCTGAAGGGCCTTTTTCCACGCTCTATGACTCTATGACTCTTTAACATTCTTCCTACAATGGGGCAAGCAGATCTTCTACAATGAAATGTATCGCAAACCTAAAGCTTCCATGAGGCTCACAACTTTTGAAAAGTGTTGTGTTCAAGATAGACACAAAAAGCTGGAGTAACTCAATGGGACAGGCAGCATATCTGGAGAGAAGGAATGGGTGATGTTTTGGGTCGAGACCCTTCTGAAGAGTTACGAGCCTCATGGAAGCTCTAGGTTTACGATTTTGATTTCTGAAGAAGGGTCTCGACCCGAAATGTCACCCATTCCTTCTCTCCAGAGATGCTGCCTGTCCCGCTGAGATACTCCAGCTTTTTGTTTCTATCTTCAGTTTAAAGCAGCATCTGCAGTTCCTTCCTACATGTGTTCAACATTGATACCTTTCCAAACTCGCAGATGGTTTATTTTCTCCAATGTGAGAGTGAAACAATATTCCCCAGAGTGTTTAATTAGTCAAAGAGCCACACATTGTCGAATTGTTTGAGTTGCCATCTTTGTGAGTTTTCGATTTAATTGCGGTTCAAATTCTATTTCTAAATGGACATGTTGCCAGTTGCCTTGATTATCCTCCTTATTCTCACACAGGGGATAGTGATTCCCTGGGGAATAGGAGGATGCTGCATAGTGCATGTATTTCCCACTGCAGTCAAGTGGCCAGGCAAGGCTCAAATGTGAGCGGTTTGCAATGGAGGCCCGAATTATCCCAGAGGGATGTCCACATAGTCAGATAATAAAGGGTTAGATGATAATTTACACCAAAAAAAAGTAATTTAAGTCTGTGACAAATGTGCCAGGCGTATGGTTACAATCAAAATAAGTATTCAGCAGTGATCCACTGAAGAGTAATGTCACCACAACCGGGACTCCACCCTGTGGGTATGCAGGGATAATTTTATGTTAAGGTAGCTTTAAAAAGCATTTGAGGGATTTATAACAAGCAGTAGTCTCTACCCTAAATATGTCATATGAATCAGATTAGAAATGAGTCATGTAATACAGAGAGAAATATCTGCTACAAGACAAACACCTTGTGTCTTATTTACGGAAAGTTATTGTAGAATTATATAAAGTTTTAGATGAAAGAAACTCCTGAAGTGAATGTTGTAGGATAGATTAAATAAAATACTGAAAACAATATTTGCTGAAGATATTATACATCCATCTTCTGTTAGTCAGTTGCACAAACCGTCATATTGGACATGGTTAATTTGCTCTTCCAGAACAACCTGATAAGTGGCTGCACAAGTGATTATCAGCAAATATCAAATATACAGCATTAGATGCGGGTGACAAGGAGTAAGGATAGATGTGTAGGAAGGAACTGTTTACACTGAAAATGACACAAAATGCTGGAGTAACTCAGCGGGACTGGCAGCATCTCTGGATAGAAGGAATGAATGACGATTCGGGTCGAGACCCTTCTTCAGTGTAAGGATAGATAACATGGCTTCTGATCAACAGGAATTTTTACTGACTCCTTGATTTTGTTTCTGCAAATAGTAATGATTTTAGGGTGGAGTCATGCATCCAGGTTTACAGAGTGAATGCTGTTTGATTTTTAGCAAGTAAATGCATTAGATCAACATCTAGTTCACTCTTTGGGTGATTCGGGGTTAGAGATGACAAGGTTGCTAACTCGAGTAGTGAGCATTCCTGATGCTATGATTGCATGCTATTAACTGGATAGCGTATTCTTCCTCATGAAATCAACACTTATCCCATTTAGGTTGTGCTATCGACTATATGATGGAATTCCATATGGCCCATTATTGTTCTGTTCAAAAATCTTCTTTATGCCTTCCTTGATTCTTGTGCTAAGAATCTAGTCTGTGTCCCTCTGATCATCATTTGCCCTCCAGTGGAACCAAGAAGCAAATAGAAAACTGAAGAAACTCTTTGATGTGAACAGATTTGCCTGGAGGAAACCCCTAAAAGCTCTGGGAAGCACTAATGCTTCCTCTATGAGGGTGGTTCTCTGAAAACATTTCTTAATATTTTTCTGGAAGGAGATGTGTGTTTATAAATGTCCCACTGAATAAATAGTAGTGGTTCTCCATGAGTGTTGTACTCCATGAAAGACGACTGGGAAGATGCAATGTTGTACAGTTATACAGCAATTTAGTTAGTGCTATCGACTATATGATGGAATTCCATATGGCCCATTATTGTTCTGTTCAAAAATCTTCTTTATGCCTTTATACAGCAATTAACTCAGTAAGAAATGCATGTTATATTTTATATCTCTAACTGACTAAAGATTTATAATGTTTAAATATGGAAACTGATGTCTGGAACTGAACTGGACATGCTGCCATGGTTATCCATTATTATGCATTTAGGGACAGTGTCCTATATTTTCAGGCTGGGATATGCTGCAATGATTTAGCCTTTACATTAACTCTGATATGTTTCTGAATGATAAAAGCAAGACTTGTTGAATAATAACACCTTTCTATTATTGGGACATGTACGTTAAAGATGAGGTTGAAAGTATTTTTTTTTGCATAATCCAGAGATGTTTATGCAAAATCCAGAGATGCAAAGATAAAAATGAAGAGAGCGAGTAATTTCAAACAATTGAAAAAGGTGAGCATATTTGGGTATTATTATTTTCTAACTATGTTTGAGGAAAATTGAACAAAGGGTTGACAGAACAGTGGGAGGTGACAGATAACTAAATAATCTCATTCACTCGTATAACCTTGACCCCAAAACCTTTAGGAATAAAATAGTTTTATTTATCCTTCATCGAAAGCAATATGATTGAATAGAATGTTTTAAGTGGGCAGTCAAATGGTCCTATTGTCATCAGTAGTATATGGCTAATATTAATGCCTGTCATATAATGTTGAAGACTTGCATTTCATGTCTTTGGCATTGAAAACCACCCTTGTGAGATGAAATCTAGAATAATGCTTTTAACATGGAAGCATGATGTCATTCCCTGAGTGCTTGCAAATCAAATTATCCATTAGGCAAAGTCGCCAGGAGACAAAGATGCAGCCAGGGAATATCAATCAATCAACTGGAATCTATTAGCCATTAATGGACTTCTTTAATGCATTTTGTTTCTAATTATTTCTGTTTTCATTTATTCAGGTTTACCTGGCATGTTTTGGGTGGTAGTATTTTCTTAATCAAGCATTAAAATCATATCAGCTTTCTCCACAAAAGCCCATCATTTCAATGAAGCAGCGCCCTTTCGAGTAACAACAGTCTGAACAGTGTAATCTCGTTGCCTTTTGAACATTAAATTAGTATAATTGAAATATAATTTGAGTATTTTCACATCTTCAATTGTTGCTTTTCTTAAAAAGCTGGTTGAAAAGCACCATGTTTAAATTTTTTTCTCTCGTGATAGTTTCTGTTGAGTACTTGAGTAGCAACTGCTGCAGAATACACTGGGAATATTGGCTGGGGAAAGGGATTGATCTTGCTGTTTGAAAGAGATGAATTACAGCATCCTTTCAACTACTGCAGCCATCCAAGCAACAAATATCCAGCCATATTCAATTATCTTTTGCACTGTCTTTCTCTTATTAGTATGTTATTCCCTAATGTGTGGTTTAGATTGCAAAGGAAATAATCATACCTATAGATGCCAGCTGCAATTCCATGGTACATAACTTTCCACTGAGTCGGAGACTGTGGGTTCAAGTGTCATAGGTAATCACCAGGTGAACCTACCGGACGTGAGCACACAGTTAGCTGCAGACTCCGCCCAGGACAGGAAGGCTCTGCAGGAACGGAAGGGACGTCACGACCGCGGTGCCACAGGTGCTGTCGCCGAGGGAGGAGGACGGACGGAGCCGCGGCTCGAGAGACTAACAGAGACTAACAGAGGCAAAGAGGTTTGCCACGCACTGTAGATATAAAACAGAGGCAAAGAGGTTGGCAAAGAGGTTTGCCACGCACTGTAGATATAAAACAGAGGCAAAGAGGTTTGCCACGCACTGTAGATATAAAACAGAGGCAAAGAGGTTGGCAAAGAGGTTTGCCACGCACTGTAGATATAAAACAGAGGCAAAGAGGTTGGCAAAGAGGTTTGCCACGCACTGTAGGTATAAAACAGAGGCAAAGAGGTTTGCCACGCACTGCAAGGGAGCAGTGGACCAGACAGGAAGAGCGGACGGAATTACCACTAGACAGCCAAACCAGTAGGTAATTTACGGCTGGGGTGAGTACTTTCCCATTTATAGGAGGTAGGATTATATAAATAAGGGGTGTATCAATACAGTAGGGGATTCTTAAATAGGACCAGTTAATTACTTATATAAGATGGGCGGTCAGGAGATGTGCCAATACTGCGAGATGTGGGAATTTGTCGACACCATTGATGTAGAAGATCCCTACAGCTGCAGTAAGTGTTTGAGGCTAGAGGAACTCCAGCTCCGCATTGATGAGCTGGAGACCCAACTTCATACGCTGCGGTACATCAGGGAGGGGGAGTATTACCTGGATGTTTTGTGCCAGGGGATGGTCACACCGACCAGTTTAACTAATTCAGTAGGCAGTGAGCAAGGAAAGGAAGGTGTGGCCATAAGCGAGGCAGGTAGGGGGAACCAGGAGGAGATGCGGCAGGAGCCACAGCCCTTGTCCCTGACGAGCATGACCGAGGCTCTTACTCAATGTAAGGACGGGATCAGGGGCTGTGGGAGGGATGAGCAACCTGGCTGCAGCACCGTGGATCAGGAGGCCATTCAAGAGGGGGGAGTTAGAAGAAATGCCGTAGTGATAGGGGATAGTATTATTCGGGGGGTAGATAAGGTTCTCTGCGGCCAGCAGAACATGTCCCGAAGGCTGTGTTGCCTACCCGGTGCCAGGGTTAAGGATATCTCTGCGATGCTGGAGAGAAATTTGCAGTGGGAGGGGGAGGATCCAGTGGTCGTGGTCCATGTGGGGACCAATGACATAGGAAGGACGAGGAAGGAGGATCTGCTGAAGGAGTTTGAGCAGTTAGGGAATAAATTAAAAAGCAGAACCTCGAGGGTACTGATCTCCGGATTGCTACCTGAGCCACGGGCCAAATCGGCGAGGGTACGTAAAATTAAAAAGCTGAATGCGTGGCTCAAAGACTGGTGTGGGAATAATGGGTTTGGTTTCTTGGGCCACTGGCACCAGTACTGGGACAGGGGGGATCTGTTCTGTAAGGACGGACTTCACCTGAACGGTGCTGGGACTGGGGTCCTGGCAAATCATATAACTAGGGCAGTAGATAGGTCTTTAAACTAAGTAGTGGGGGGGAGGTATCAAGGGGGGTAATAACGGCAGGGGTAGAGGAAATAGAGCAGGGTATCAGTGGGGAAGCGGAAAGTCAAAATGTGACAGGAGACAGAATGTGTGAAGATAAAGCTCTAGATGTAAAAGGGGCAAAAACGGAAAGGAAGGGTAGTAAAAATCATCTGAAAGTGCTTTATCTAAATGCACGGAGTATTCGTAATAAGATAAATGAATTAACGGTGCAATTAAGTATATAGTTATGATATCGTGGCCATTACGGAGACATGGCTGCAAGGGGATCAGGACTGGGAGTTAAATATAGAGGGGTACTCGACAATTAGGAAAGATAGACAGGAAAGAAAGGGAGGAGGGGTGGCCCTTTTAATAAGGGAGGGAATAACGGCAATAGAGAGGAAGGATATTGCGTTGAAGGATCAGGATAGTGAAACAGCTTGGGTACAGATAGAGAATAACAAGGGGAAAAAAACACTAGTGGGTGTAATTTATAGACCTCCAAATAGCTGTGACGCTGTTAGTCAGAACATAAATCTGCAAATAGTTGACGCATGTAAAAAGGGAACTGCTGTAATCATGGGGGACTTCAATTTTCATATTAATTGGGCAAACCAAACTGGGCAGGGTAGACTAGAGGAAGAATTTATAGAATGTATTAGAGACGGGTTCCTAGAACAGTATGTCACAGAACCGACAAGGGGGGAGGCAATCTTGGATCTGGTCCTGTGTAATGAAGCAGGATTAATTAAAAATGTCATAGTTAGGGACTCGTTGGGAACAAGTGACCACAATATGGTCGAATTCCATATTCAAATAGAAGGGGAGCAGGTTGAAACTCAGGCTAGGGTGCTTAGTCTAAATAAGGGGGATTATGAAGGTATGAGGACTGAGCTGATCAAAGTTGACTGGGATAGCAGACTCAAGAATAAGACGGTACATGAGCAGTGGTGTACGTTTAAGGGTCTACTGTATAACCTTCAAGAAAAATTTATTCCTATGAAGAAAAAAAGGGGTAAGGGTAAGAACAGTCAGCCATGGCTCAGTAAAACTATAAAGGATAGTATTCGGCTGAAGGCAAGGGCATATAAGGTAGCCAGAGATAGTGGGAGGGTAGAGGATTGGGAAGCATTTAAAGGTCAGCAAAAAATAACTAAGAGATTAATTAAGACGGGGAAAATAGACTATGAAAGGAATTTAGCAAACAACATAAAAACTAATAGTAAGAGTTTTTATAGCTATATAAAAAGAAAAAGGGTGGCTAAGGTGAACGTTGGTCCATTGGAGGGTGAGACTGGAGAGTTGTTGGTGGGGAACATGGAAATGGCAAAGGCATTAAACGAGTATTTTGTATCAGTCTTCACCATAGAAGACACAAAAAATATTCCAACGTTGGATAAACAGGGGGCGGTAGGAATGGAGGAGCTAAATACTATTAAGATCACCAATGAGGTGGTATTAGGGAAATTAATGAGACTGAAGGAGGATAAATCCCCTGGGCCTGATGGATTACATCCAAGGGTCTTGAGGGAGATAGCGGTGGGGATTGTGGATGCATTGGTGATAATTTTCCAAAACTCCCTGGAGGCAGGAACGGTCCCAGTGGATTGGAAAATGGCCAATGTAACACCTATATTTAAAAAAGGAAGTAAACAGAAAGCGGGTAACTATAGACCGGTTAGTCTAACATCGGTGGTGGGTAAAATGTTAGAGACAATTATTAAAGAAACACTAACGGGGCACTTGGATAAACATGACTTCATCGGACAGAACCAGCATGGTTTTGTGAAGGGGAAGTCCTGTTTAACGAATCTGCTCGAATTCTTTGAGGAAGTAACAACCCGGGTGGATAAAGGGGAACCGGTGGATGTGGTATACTTGGACTTCCAAAAGGCTTTTGACAAGGTGCCACATAAGAGACTATTGCTAAAAATAAAAAATTATGGAATTGGGGGTAATATATTAGCATGGGTAGAGGATTGGCTAACAAATAGGAAGCAGAGAGTGGGGATAAATGGTTCATACTCGGGATGGCAACCGGTAACTAGCGGGGTTCCGCAAGGGTCGGTGCTGGGACCCCAGTTGTTCACAATTTATATAAATGATTTGGAGGAGGGAACCAAGTGTAATATATCAAAATTTGCGGACGATACAAAAATGGGAGGAAAAGTAGGGGATGAGGAGGATAGGAAGAGTCTGCAAAAGGATATAGATAAGCTAGGTGAGTGGGCAACAACTTGGCAGATGAAGTTTAATACTAATAAATGTGAAGTCATTCACTTTGGGAAAAAAAATGATAGGGCAAGTTATTTTCTAAATGAGGAGGAGCTGCGTTGTAATGCAACGCAAAGGGATCTAGGGGTATTAGTACATGAATCACTAAAAGTTAGTATGCAGGTGCAGCAAGCAATCAGGAAGGCCAATGGAGTTTTGGCCTTTATTGCTAGGGGGATTGAGTATAAAAACACGGAGGTCTTGCTGCAGCTGTACACAGTATTAGTGAGACCACATTTGGAATACTGTGTACAGTTCTGGGGTCCATACTTAAGAAAGGATGTACTAGCCCTGGAGGCAGTGCAGCGAAGGTTTACAAGATTAATTCCTGCAATGAGGGGATTGACATATGAGGAAAGGTTAAGTAGGCTGAAACTCTACTCTTTGGAGTTTAGAAGAATGAGAGGCGATCTCATTGAAACATATAAGATCGTGAGGGGCCTTGATCGGGTGGATGCACCGAGGATGTTCCCAATGATCGGGGAAACTAGAACTAGGGGACATAGTTGCAGAATAAGGGGGGGCTCTTTTAAAACTGAGATGAGGAAGAACTTCTTCACCCAGAGGGTGGTTAATTTATGGAATTCACTGCCCCAGGGAGCAGTGGAAGCAGAAACTTTAAATATATTTAAGACTAAAATAGATGTTTTTTTAGCTGCCAAGGGGATAAGGGGCTACGGGGAGAGGGCAGGGATATGGACCTAGGTATGGTTAGTATAGTAAGACCTGAGTGATCTCCTGGACAAGTGTCGATCGCCTAGATTGGGGTCGGAGAGGAATTTCCCGGATTTTTTTCCCGAATTGGACCTGGGTTTTTATCCGTTTTTTTGCCTCCCCCAGGAGATCACGAGGTTTTTGGGGTGGAGAGGGGTGATAGCGGTATAAAGGGGAGGGTAGTGTCTTGTGTTCTGTGTCTTGTGTCTACTGTTTGTGGGTAAGTGTGTCTGTTTAGTGTTCAGCCATGAGCGAATGGCGGTGCGGGCTCGACGGACCTGGTGGTCTACTCTCGCACCTACTTTCTATGTTTCTATTTCAGAAACTTTAGCACAAAATCTAGACTGACTCTTGGAGGAGGAATTAAACTGAAGCCTTCCCGGATTGATATCAAACACTCCATCAAGACACAAAGAGCTGAAGAAACTCAGCGGCTAAGCAGCATATGTGGAGAAGATGAACAGATGAATAGATTCAAGAAGGTCCTGACCTGAATTGGCATCTGTCCATTCCCACCACCTATGCTACCTGACGCTCTGAGTTCCTCCAGATCTTTATATTTTCCTCAAGATTCCAACATCTGCAATTCCTTGTGTCATCAAATACTCCATGGTGCTTTACCAAGAGAATAAATAGAGTGTTACCTGGTATCCTGAGCAATATTTATTCCTTGATCATAAGGTCTTTATCACAATTCTGTTGGCAGGACAAATTGGTTGCTGGATTTCTACATTATATTATTTCAAATAGTAACTTTGATTCTGAGGCCCTTCATTGGATGCACGTGTTTGCAAGCAACCTGAGATCTATGGAAAATACTAACTGAAATTCTTGCTGAGAATCCTGAATTCCTGTACTTGTAGTTGGCCCAGCTTACTCTGGGCAGGGCTTTTTTTTTTCTAACATTCCATTTGGGTTCAATAAAAGAAATGCCATTTGCAAAGTTTATTTCACATGGTATTCTGGGTGCCTATGCATTTTATACATTATTAAGTATATCAGCTTGGATGAAATGTATGTGGATGTAACATTGTCTTGGCATCCTCTTATTAGATGTTTTAAGTGAAGTGACATGAATAGAGAACTCAAAATAAACTTTTTCATATTAAATAAGCAAGGAAAAGTTGATAAAAGTGACCCATTTGTGAATTATGAAATTTTGGTCAGCTTTCCTTCATCACCCTGGAACATTATGATATAAAGACTAAAATAAATAAACTGGTTTAGTCTGGTGGCTTGTACATGTCATGAACCACAGCAGTGAACATTTTGCTGTTATCTCTCCTTTGCATGCAATGAAGAAATTTGCCTTGTACAGTTTACTGGTACTTCTTCTTTGCATGCAAGATAAAAAATATATAGATCCTCCCCATGTTCTGAACACCCGACCTTTGCATGCTGCTCAGAGCAACCTCTGTCACGTGGAAACTTAGTTTGGGGCTATAACTGAATGATTGAGTTGAACGCTTGAGTTTAATTGCATGTTGTCCGTGCCACATTTCTGACTTGCAAACTGTTAGGGTTATGAAGAGTTTTCAAGAACGGAACCCTGTACTAATCTGGAGAAAGACCTGTACTAGGATTTTGGTTGCTTCTTCAGTCCCACTATGAAATTGACAACCAAAATGTAAAGGTAATGTATGGGAAGGTATAAGGAAGGTATCAATGTAAGGGGAATGTATAACAGTTAATGCAAGACCCTTAGCATCAATGATGTGCAGAGGGATCTTGGAGTCCTAGTTCAGAGCTCACTGAAGGTGGCAGCACAAGTAGATAGGGTGGTAAAGGAGGATTATGTTATGCTTGCCTTGATTGCTAGGGGCATTGAGTATAAGCGTCAGGAAATCATGAAACAGCTCTATAGGAATTGGGTTAGGCCGCATTTGGGTCTTTGCATGCAGTTGTGGTCAGGTCGGGAGGAATTCCTCCCGCCACGGGTACCATGTAATCCCGTGCTACCTGCTCCATGGTTGGATAGTCGGCGACTAAACCGTCCCCCCCACCAGGTTTGCCAGGTGAGGAGGGGGCTGTGGAACCCCAGCAGGACCAAAAATAAGACCTGTCAAAGGGCGGATGAGCTTTTAGCGAGCCAACGGCCATCCACACTTCAGTAGAATTTGCAATCACTGTCATACATAACATTGTAAGGAATGATGATAAAGCACACAGACCAAAATCCTATACTTCTAGTGGCATAAGTTCGCAGGAACTGGAAGACAGAGATGTGTGGTGCGTCTGTCACCGTTCCTGTTGGAAACCAGCACCACTGCGTCACTAATGTTTTCAACGATGATGAATGAATGAATGAACCTGGTTGTCTCAGAAATTATATAGAGACTTTGGAGATGCGAGGGGGACAGTTTAATGGAGATGTGCAGGGCAAGATTTTACACAGAGAGTGGAGGGAACCTGGAACGCACTGCCAGGGATGGTACTGGAGGCAGATAGGACAGTGGTGTTTAAGTGGCTTTTAGATAGGCACATGGAAGTGCAGGGAACAGACGGAGCATGTACAGACAGATGAGATGTGCTGGCTCGAAGAGCCGAATGGCCTCCTGCTGCACCTATTTTCTATGAGATCCGTTTAACTTGGCATCATCTTCGGCACAAACCCCTGTTGGCTGAAGGGCTAGTTCCTGTGCTGTACTCTTCTATGTTCTATGATTCAAATTAATCAAAATGGTACTTCTTGATGTATTCAAGAGGGAGTTAGATATTGTTCTTGGGTTAATGGAATCAAAGGATATCAGGAGAAAGCAGGAACAGGGTATTAATTTTGGATGATCAGCCATGATTATATTGAATGGCGGTGCTGGTTCGAAGAGCCAAATGGCCTACTCCTGCACCTATTCTCTATGTTTCTATGGGGATTTTTTCCACAATCACCAGTCTCCCTGAACATACCGCAGAGGATCCGCCTTACTGGCCGAAAGTGTTCAGGAGTTCAGCACATGGCCAGAGTGTTGGTAGTCCTTCCAACAACACAGTGAAAAAGTCTTTCACCTGGACATCTGCACGTATTCATATTTTTCCAGGAAAATGCTCTTATTTTAAAGATTGCATAAGATTCTATCCATTTATGCTATTAAATTATTCTTCAAATTCATCTCCTCAAAGTACCATTTTGAAGAAAATTTTATTTGAATAAAAATAGGCCATAAAACAGGCAACAATATAGTTGAAACTTTAAAGAAAGGGTTAAAATATGTCTTTGTTATGACTTGGTGGAGTATGTCTATCAGAACAGTGCAGATTCTGACTTTCCAAAGGAAGAAGCAATGATACAGTGTTACAAATTTTAATAAACGTATTGATATTTTGCCCAAAGTATTTGATAACTTGAGCTTCTGCCATTGCATTGGCCTTAGCCTAATCTGTATTCAAGTACTTAAACGTTATTTTTTTCAGTACTACAGTATGTTCACAGTGATGCAATAATCCTACCATAATTGTTTTGCCCATGGGTTTTCGTCAAGTAATCCTAGAGTAGGGAGTTATGAAAGGCTTCATCTCTTTCTCAATCAATTAGGAACGTGGTTTTCGAGTTAAATGAATATGTGCCCTTGATCACCTGTCTGACAATGTAACTGATACTCAAATTGCAGTAAGAATAATTCTGTGTTCTTAATTGCTCTGTTATTTGATAAGTCAGCAGTTCAAGCAAACTACAATTTATATTTCATGCCAACGTCATTGCAAGGCTTAACATCCATTCATTTCAGTGGAATGTTTGAATAGATTCACAGTCGGGAAATTGCTTTAGGCACCGTGGAAGCAGAGAAACGACAGATGATTATGTTAGCATGCAACATTCTAATAAGCTAAGTATGAACACCACTATTCCAGTTATTGAAACATTTGCAACCAATTACTATTGATGGGCAAAGCTGATACAGCATGTTTTTCAAGATAACAGTAAACTGTTTATACCCGCAATATTAAAATTGATTTAAAGTAGACATCTCGAAAGACATCCCAAACCAATTCACAGCCAATGAAGGGCTTTTGAAACATGACCATTGTTGCAAAGTGGAAAACAAGGCAAGGATTTGCTAGATGCAATGAAACAAATCTCCAGAAAATCCTTTTAACTGTTATTTAAAAACATGAGATGAAACTATCCTGGTCTTAAAAATGACACCACTCTACCTTCTAGAGTCGCATGAGAAGAATGGCTGGTACTCAGTAACCTCTCTTCTGAAGGACACTATTTCTGGCAGTGCAGTCCCTGATGGTCTCAGTACTGTAGTGTTAGCATAAACCTGGTGCTCAAAGTTCTGGCCTGAGGCTTGAAGCTGCGTATTTCTGATTTGGGCAAGAGTGCTGTAATTGTCTGACTACAGTGTACAATCAGACTTGGGTCACATACACATGAGGTCACAGGAGTCTGCTTGGGCCTACATGATCTCACGGTTGCCAAGCACTTTAACTCTTCTCCTCTTCCCATTCTCATGCTGATCTTTCTGTCCTGGGCCTCCTCCATTGTCAGAGTGAGACCAAATGCAAATTGGAAAAACAGTTCCTCATATTTTGTTTAGGCAGCTGAACGGTATCAATATTGATTTTTCTAATTTCAAGTAAACCTTGCATCCCCTCTCTCTCCGTCCCTCCCCCACCCTAGTCACTGTGCTAGTTTCACTGTCATCCTAGTGAGCTCCATTGTCTGTATAATTCATTAACACCTAACTCACAGCCAACACTGAACTGTTTCCTTAATCATCATTGCATTTTACATATATTTCATTCATGTGTTCTATATCTCTGGATATCACCATCTATATCTCTCGTTTCCCTTTCCCCTGACTCTCAGTCTGAAGAAGGGTCTCGACCCGAAACGTCACCTAATTGTTTTTGACAGAGATTTTATCTGACCTGCTGAGTTTTTTGTGTCTATCTTCAGATCAACCTTCAACCTGCATTGCTGGCCAGAGTTTATGACAACACTGCACAGTTTATTTTTGGTATTGATTAATATTTTACACCAAATGTCTGTGTGTACTATTGTAAATGCCTGTGTGTGCCGCTTAAATATAACCCATGAGTTTCCAAAAACACTAAGTTATAATCACTGCATCTTGGGACCAGAACACATGACAGCCACCCAGTCAGATGCCACCATGAATGTATCAGTTGAATACATTTATTTCATTCCATAATTTCTGTGAAACAGTTTGAATTGTGTTTTATAATGAAAAGAAGATGAACAATTTAATGATTTATTTTTTTGAGAAGTTAAAATTGAGACTGCGGTAAGGCTGAGGAGTACAGAAGAAGGTAATAGTTGAAAGGATGACAATTGCTCAAAGAAAAATAAGACTTTGCTCCCACTAACTCCCACCCTCAAGTTACCCTGCTCCTTTCCCTTCCTTCATGCACTCCTCCTACCCACGTCCCTCATTTCCTTATTATTTCCCCTCCCTCCTGCCCCTTTCCATCTACAGTATATCACTCCCTCTGGTTTTGCATTTCACCCCTCACACCCTTTTGTCTCCTTTGACACTTTATCCACCCATCTGCCAATCCAATGCCCCGCACGTGTACACCTACCTATCACTCGCCAGGATTTGACCTGGCCCCTCCCCTTTTCTACTTTTCTCCCTGCCATTAAAATAATCTTGTAATGGGTCCCAACCTGAAACATTGCTTTTCCATTCCCTTCACGGATGCTGCCTGACTCAGTCCCTCCAGCACTGTGTGTTTGCAGGAGACTTTGAAACATGTCTATTTCAGCTATAAAAAGAGAAATGTGTAAGCATAATCCCCCTAGAGATTCAGAAATAACACCTTAAAATTCATGTCCTCATGTTGTCCCACATTTATATTTCCTATTCTTTTCATCCCCATGTCTGTCCTTCATCCCCTTTCTCCATCCATCTCTGTCTTTCTTTCTCTGTTACACTCTCCTCTCTCTCTTTCCTTAAAATGCTCCAAAATATCAATCTTGGAACAACCTTTTATTTATTCATCGTAAACTCCCTGAGCTCAGAGTCAATTTTTAGTTTATGGCACTCTTGTGAGGTGGGATTACTATTTTAATGATAAGAATTGAAAAAACAAACTTTAGTTCTCTGGGTAAAAGAGAATTTCCTTAAAATGCTCCAGAATATCAATCTTGGAACAACCTTTTATTTATTCATCATGAACTCCCTGAGCTCAGGGTCAATTTTTAGTTTATTGCACTCCTGTGAGGTGGATATACCACTTTAATGATAATAATTGAATAAACAAACTTTAGTTCTCTGGGTAATATATGTAAAACACCCAGTAGTAAAAGTAAATATAATTTAGTCTTTCTCTTTTTACACCCATGGTTAAATAGAACCAGGGGAAAAAATGTTGCTGGTGAAGAAAGGGACGGCTGCCTGTTATTGACTGTTTCTTTTCTCTAGTACGTACGTATGATTGTGCCTAATGTCTAGTAAGATTGTTATTGAACTGTATGTAAAAAGAATGTCATTATACCTAGGTACATGTGACAATAAAGTACTATTGAATCATTGTGATGTCCTCTTCCCACACAATTCCAGTAAATGTTATTCTTGCATTAGCTCTTCTCGGCTGTACACTATTTTTGTGCCTCCACAGTAGTAAACTTGAAGTTACGACACACAATGTGTTTGCTGATTCATCCTTTATTTTATTTTTATTTGTTTTAACCTGTCTATGCTTTTCCTGCTTCAGAAATGCATGCTCTTACTATCGTACTTTTATCAGGTGCTGGTTTTGTGGAGTAGTACGAGTGTGTTGTAAAGAGAAACCACGTCACTAAGTGATCGGGGCAATGCTACATCCCGACATCAAGGCCAAAACAGTACAGTCATGGTTTGTATTCTTTTCTCCACAGAATTAAAAGACTGACATCTTAATTCAGTTTTTAGTTTAGTTTAGATATACAGCGCGGAAACAAGCCCTTTGGCCCACCGAGTCCACACCGACCAGCGATCTACACACATAACACTATCTTACACACACTCAGGACAATGTACACATACACCAAGCCAATTAACCTGCAAACCTGTACGTCTTTGGAATGTGGGAGGAAACCGAAGATCTCGGAGAAAACACACGCGTTCAAAGGGAGAACATACTAACTCCATAGAGACAGCACCTATAGTCGGGATCGAACCCGGGTCTCCGGCGCTGCAAGTACTTTAAGGCAGCAACTGTACTGATGCGCCACCATGCCACACATTAAAAGAGTAAATTTTGATATGTCCTGATTCATTGAAACAGGGAGATAAGTACATTGTATTCAATGGTAAAATGGTATTGGGATGTTGTTTGTCTCACAACAGCAAAAAAAAACAGCCCTTTGTGACAAGGTACCAGAGACTTGACAACCGCTATTAAAATTACCATTGATATATTAGCTTATGATTTTGATGCCAATTGATCTGATGACAAGGAGTAACATCAGTTGTGAAGCAAGTCCTCAGGTTTATTAGACTGAAACATTTACAAACAATGTCAGACTCCACAGCAGCTGGAGGCTTGACAGCACAGAACCAGATTGACCGAATCATTCAACAAAGAATGGGATCGGATCATGTTGAGACAAATTGCTAACTTCAGATGATTTCTCACAATGCACTTGAAATTACCTTTCACGGTTTATCACCCGATGCCAGCAATTCTGTCACAGTCTACATTCCAACACGAAAGCAAAAGGAAAACTAGTGGATCTTCTAACCAATCAGGTACATAGTTCAACATTTTCTAATTCAAACCGGCATTGAATAAGGTGATATTTACAAGGTGATTTGGATCATAAAATGTAAAGGCAGCTTTGCTTGTATCTAAGTTTAAATGTAAACTAGTAACAATTTTCCAAGGAAAAGAGATAAAATAATAATTGGATAATTTAAAATATTTATTAGAGAAAAAGCTTATTCAGCATTTTCATACTTAAGGTTCCTAATTACAGTCGTTTTTTTAAACTCTCCCAAAATGGTTGCAACTAAGTGATTGCATGTGGAAGTATCTGTACACTTGATAGGATACAAACACACATATTTTATGCCTTAATTTCACAAAAGAGAAAATGCAGATTCTGACGAGAAAGATTTAACAAATTTGATAACCTTGCAGAAATAGCTTGATAGCTCTTTGGAAGCTAATGGATTGATCAGCTCTAGATCTTGATTGCCTGTGTTGTACAGTGGGTGAAATAGCCTGGGGTTCATCAAAGCAAGTACATTAGTGTGTGCCTTGAGATGCAAAGGATCATTCCCTGTTGCCATTGTCAAGCTGTGGCCCCAGAACAGAACCAACGTGAACGTGAGAGCTGAAGCAGTAGTTTAGTTTGGCTTAGTTTTGAGATACAGCACGGAAACAGGCCCTTCAGCCCACCGAGTCCACGCTAACCTGAGGTCCTGCACACTAACACTATCCTACACGTAATAGAGGGAATTGACACTTTTACCAAACCAATTAGCCTACAAATCTGTATGCCTTTGGAGTGTGGGAGGAAACCAGAGGTCCTGGAGAAAACCCATGCAGGTCATAGGGAGAACATACAAACTCCGTATAGACAGCACTCATGGTCAGGATTGAACCTGGGTATCTGACGCTGTAAGGCATCAACTCTAACGCTGCACCACCGTGCCACCCACTAGCATTGGAGAAGAGCAGCTACGGCTAGACCATATATACTCTGTTAGGTCCAAGATGATCAAAATGTACTTCATTGCGATCCATTTATATTGATAGTTGTACAAGAAAGATTAGTATTCAAATATGGACATAACTTCTTAAGCTTTCTGGTCCAGCAAATTCCAGACTTTCACACCTAATGTGTAAAAATATATTATCTGACTTACCCCATAGTCGATTAATTTTAAGATTGTGCCACTTGATTTCCCAATAGTTCCTCTGCAAGAGTCCATTAAGTTGATTTATCATTTTAAACACCGGAATTAATTTACCTCAACACCACATAGTGTCATAGAGTCATGGAGCTGCACAGCACAGAATCAGGCCCTTCAGCATGCCTGCTCCATGACAATCAAGTCGCCATGAAAGAATGGGTTGACTGGGCTTGTATTCGCTGGAATTTAGAAGGATGAGAGGGTATCTTATAGAAACATGTAAAATTCTTAGAGGATTGGACAGGCTAGATGCAAGAAAAATGTTCCTTATGTTGGGGGAGGCCAGAACCAGGGGTCACAGTTTAAGAATAAGGGGTCGGCCATTTTGTATTTTGATGAGGACAAACATTTTCACACAGAGAGCTGTGAATCTGTGGTATTCACTGCCACAGAAGGCAGTGGAGACCAATTCACTGGATGTTTTCAAGAGAGAGTTAGATTTAATTCTTAGAGCTAACAGAATCAAGGGATATGGGGAGTAAGCAGGAACGGGGTACTGATTTTGGATGATCAGCCATGATCATATTGAATGGCAGTGCTGGCTCGAAGGGCCGAATGACCTGCTCTTATATCTCAATAAACAATAATCAAATATCTCAATAAACAATAAAGATTGCCTTTTTTTTTGTTTAGGACATTCTTATCAATGTTTTTAATGATATTTATATTAAACTTCTTTGGTGTCCTTATAGTTTTAAATCCATGTAGTATTTTGTATCCAATGTAAATCTGTATACTCCTGTAAATAAGTCACTGATTTCTGAGCATGTGTAATTTCTCCTGAAGCTTCAGAAGCACAATGCTGTGCAAAGCTACTTCCTTGTAGAAAGGACAATGCTACTTGTCCTTTCTATAAAATGTTATGATTCCAATTTAAATTGGATGGAACAGTTAGTGAAATGCGTAGTGTATTCAGAAATTCAATGGAACAGTTTTCATTGCATCAGGCAGCAAATGCACCAAAGGTCAATTTCTTCCAGAGGAAAGGATTGTTGTCTAGCCTCGACTTGGCATCAATTCATAATCTGGTTTGCTGGTTCGACATAGTTTTACATAGTTTTAAAGTGAAAACTCACTCTTTAAACCCACCTTGACAAAGAAGCAGCATTAGATTGGGAATTAGTAGCTTGCTTGTGCACTCTTTCTAAATGGTAAGCACTAGTCACCATGTGAAGAGACCAAAACAACATTTCAGCCCATTTTAGACCCAATTAGGTTCTTGCACAGGGCAAAATAAATGTCGAAATCTGCTAAATATTGAAACGTTTTCTGATTGTAACATTCCTAGTTTCCAGATTTTTAAAAAAATCATCATTTGGATCAGTGACTGAAGATCTGCTATTTTTTGAAGAACATTATAACAAAACCTGGTTAGCATTAGTTCCATTCAAAGAAAGCTGACTCTGAAACAGAGACAAGAATCCTTTACTCTCAGCAGAATCTACTGTCTGCAGCTTCTACCATAACTTGAGTTGACAGTTTGTTCTTCTTTACATCACGATTGAAATGAGAATCTAAAATGTTGCTCCAGCTGAAGCTTTATTAAAATTTTACGAGGTAACAAAGAATGGTTTGATAACAACACCACAGACATGTTCTGTTGTAAAGCTTTCAAGCAATTCAGGGGCATGCAGCATATTTTAAGGCTAAGCTGTCTTAATTCCATTAACCTGAAAAAGATAAATATACTCCATAACAATTATCTTAATGGTCTGTGAAGGAAAATATTATTAGTAAAAAGATATATTTGACTTCTGGTCTATGTTCAGGTTGTGTCAAAGGTTTTTCAAAGAAACAAGCTTTCTCAATGCAATAACAGATGTAATGGTTCAAAGTTGCATTTTTATCTTGAATAAAGAAAGAGAAAGCTTTGCCGAGACCTGCAGTTGAAACTGAATGACATGTTTGAGTTGGCATTTTAAATGTGGCATTCCTTTCCCTGGGCACAATGCCAGTGGTTATCAACGTTTTCATTATGACAAATATTGTCTTAATCTTTTGGCTCTGGTTATTGTCACTTAGCAAAAGGCATGTTGCTTCATATCAGCATGTAATTACTTTAGTAATGTAAATTATTTTTGCAAAAGTGATTAATAATCTGTGAGTCTTGGGTTCCAGTTATTCCCACCAAAGATTTTAAAATCTGTCAGTGTAAGCTGTTCCTTTCCCATGTGTTGCCCGTTCTAATGTATCAGGTGGAGAGTGTGGGGCTACAGTATTTCAGGCGAAGGCCAATGCTCATGTGATTTTAGAGCTGTTATGTTCACAAGGCTTGTCCAGAATTTGCCCTTATCTTAACTGACATCAAGTTCTTTTCACCATGAATCCTGTCTTGGATAACTTGCCATTCTCTCCATTCTTCAGATCCCCACTATTTAGAATTTGCAGGATATGATTTAACTCCTCAGTTGCAGTTCTTCGCCGCTTTTTAACATATCTATCAGGTCCACAATTTCTCCAGAACGCTCCTTTTGCTCTGGTTTTCTCCTTAGTGGCCAAGCCTTGGCATGCATCAGCTCAGCTGCTGAGTGGATGATCCATCTTAGCTTCGTGGATTCTCACACAACAAAAGCCAGTCTCCAGCCTATCTGTAGAAACAAACAACTGCAGATGCTGATTTATTCCAAAGATAGACACAATTGCTGGAGTAACTCCAAGGGTCAGGCACCATCTCCAGAGAAAAAGGATGGGAGACGTTTCGGGTCGGGACCCTTCTTCAGACTTCTTCCTGCCGTCACAGGGAGAGAGTACAAACTCTGTTCAGACTGCACCTGTAATCAAGAGCGGAACTCGCTATCAAAACATGGAGGGGACGGGGGACACAATTTTTTGGCAGCCACGCGCGCATGCGCACACTCACACACACGCGTGATGCTTCGGAGGCTCAATCCAGCGCTAAAAGCGGAGATTTTCAAATCGGGATTACAAAAACTTGGGGGGGATGTCCCCCACCTCTCAAAACATGGTGGGTGACATGTCCCCTCTGCCCCCCCCTGGGTTTTCCGCCCCTGCCTGTAATCATGATCGAACGTGAGTCTCTGGCATTGTAAGGCATCAACTCTACTGCTGCGCCACTGTGCCACCCAACATTTAATTCTGATAAATGTCAGATAAATGCATTTTGAGAGATGTTACTGAGGCTAGGACCCACACAATGAATGGTGGAGGGGCAAGGGTACAAGAGGAAAAGAGGGATTTTGTTGCACATGTCCAAGGACCCCTGAAGGTGGCAGCATAGGTAGATAGAGTGGTTTAAGAAAGCATTATTTGTTTCTGATTTAGCAAGACCAGAGGGCATAAAATCAGGGAGATTACGGTATAACTTTACACAATATTAGTTAGACCACAGAAAGAGACTGTGTGTATTTTTGGTCACAACACTGTTGGAAGGATATGATTGGAGAGGGTGCAGATGAAATTCACCTGGGTATTGCTAGGGATGAAATAATACTGTTTTGAAAAGAGATACATTGATTAGATTCCTTTTCATTGCAAAACAGGAGGCTGTGGGGAAACTGATAAAGGTGCATGAGAATATGAGTGGCATGAATAGGATAGATAATTGAGAGCTATTCCCATAGCAGAGTTGACAAAAAGTAGAATACCTGGGTTTAAGGTAAGAAGTTTAGAAGGGATCTGAAGAAGAACGTTTTCATCCAGAGGATGGTTGGAATTTGGAATGGTCTGGTCTTCCAACAGCAGATAGTTGAAGTGGGTATTCTCATGTTTAAGAGATATCTGAGCAAGCATTTGATTGCCAAGGCATTGAAGGCTATGCCGTGAGTACAGTTAAATAATTTTTGACTGTAAACTTTAGAGATACAATGCAGAAACAGACCCTTCGGCCCACCGAGTCCATGCTGACCAGCAATCACCCTACACACTAGCACTACCCTAGGGAAAATGTACAATTTTACCAAAGACAATTAACTGACAAACCTATATCTCTTTGGAGAGTGAGAGGAAACCGGAGTACCCAGAGAAAACCCATGTGGTCACAGGGAGAATGTGTAAACTCCATTCAGATAGCACCTGTAGTCAGGATCGAACCTGGATCTCTGGAGCTGGAAGGCAGCAACTCTACCACTGTGCCACCCCTTTAAAGAAGGAAAGATCTGGGATTAGTGGGTAGAGATGGGTACTCATTGGTAGGCGAATATATGGTGGTCTGAATAGCCTATTTGCTGCATGGCTCTATGACTAAAAGTAATCCCTGGTTACTATATGCTAGAGCCAACATGTTGTGCTCTGGCTCTGAAGTGCATTTCACAAAGGAATTAATTTTGGAGGAAGTGGCAACTATATAGTCTGTTTTGTGTTATGAACCTGAGAAGAATTTCTAGATGATATTCCGCTGCCTTGAAATACAATTGCCATATGAAGTACAAAACTAGGGCGGGAGGGGGAAGCATAATCACTACTTGGCTGCTTCAATCTAAGAGAAGATGATGTTACATCATTTAAAGGGATTGTGAATATTTGAACTACCCTAGAGAGCGGTGATTGCTCATTCACTGAATGTATTCAAGACATCAATCAGTAGATATGTGGCTAGTCATGGGATTAAGGGACATGGAGATAGGAGAATAAAGTTCCATTGATTTTTATAATAGTGCAGGCTCATTGTGTTTTAAGGCTCCCCCTGTTATAACCATATAACCATATAACAATTACAGCACGGAAACAGGCCATCTCGACCCTTCTGGTCCGTGCCGAACACGTATTCTCCCCTAGTCCCATATACCTGCGCTCAGACCATAACCCTCCATTCCTTTCCCGTCCATATAACTATCCAATTTATTTTTAAATGATAAAACGAACCTGCCTCCACCACCTTCCCTGGAAGCTCATTCCACACAGCCACCACTCTCTGAGTAAAGAAGTTCCCCCTCATGTTACCCCTAAACTTCTGTCCCTTAATTCTCAAGTCATGTCCCCTTGTTTGAATCTTCCCTACTCTCAGTGGGAAAAGCTTATCCACGTCAACTCTGTCTATCCCTCTCATCATTTTAATTACTTCTTAATACTGATCTTTCAATAATTAATCAACAAAGGCCTGAGAGGTGAAGTAATATAATTTTCTTTTAGAGTATGAGATATTATGATATTATTTTTCATTTTCTCAGTAATATTTTAGGATTCAAAACTTTGTAAAGGATTGCTCAGTGGGAAGAGAACTATAAAAATCTGTAGCAGAAATATTCTTCAAGACAATAGCATAATGATTGTAATATAGACAGACATTGCCAAGCAACTGGTAATTCTGGATGATGAGGAGTACCACAACATTATTTGACATGCTGCAGTGCCTGGTATTTTGAAATCTTATATTATTTGTCATCATAAGAAAAGTCATCATACAGATTTAAAAAAATTGGAGGAGATCCATTAGAAAAATTGAACCTCTAGATCCTGAGCTGGTTTATTTCCTGATACATTTTACATACTGTATTTAAAGGCTGAGGAAGGGGGCTAATTGGACTTAATAAAATCAGACTATGTTAAACTTTGATGTTAACACTGATATATTTGTGTAAAGCCAGAGAAATGTAAGATCCTAGGGGAAAGGTGAAGTGGAAGAGCAGTGCAATGCGTATTGACTTGACAGCTTAAGTGATCCAACCATGTTTTGCAGCAATCTATTTTATCCGGACCACTAGATATATTCACACTTAACACTCACATTGATAACATTATAAGAACCAATAGGCCAATGCTTAGACGTGTTATTGGCACACTGATTTAAGTCTATTGTGTCTTTAGTTGAAATCTGTTTTATTTTGTGCAACTGTTAAATAAATTGGTCCTGCATTTAATCTTGAAAACACTTAGGGATGCAATCAGATGTTGGCCACGTTTTGGTACATCAAGAGATGGCCAATGTCCAGTCAAGTCTCCCACATCAAAAACGGCAAATTTGCCCAATAAAGCTTGGAATGAAACTTTGGTAAGGAATCTCTTTTTCCTCCCTAGTGTGAGCGGCGCGACTTTTGTCTGCAGCGGCCTCTGCAGTCCGTCAGTCTTTTTATTATTTTCTGTCTTGTTTCTATGTAGTTTTTATTTATTTTTTTTGTCGGGGTATGTGTGTGGGGGGCGGGGGGTGGGGGTGGGGGGGGGACTTTAAAATCTTTACCCTGCACGGGAGACCCGACCTTTTCTTTGTCGGGTCTCCGTTGTCGTTGGGGCTGCAACGTGGAGCGGCCTCCGACAGGAACGACCTGGGGCTCCAGTCGCGGAGCTGCGGTCCTACTCACCGTCGCGGAGCTGGCCGAGTCCGGAGCGGGTGGAGCTGTGGTGGCGCGCTGCTGTGACCCGACCCCCGGAGATTCGGAGGCTGCAGCTGCGGGTCTGGCGGACGTGAACACGGGAGCCCTGGAGGGAGACCGCTTTTCGGGGCTTCCGCAGCGGCGACTTCTCCCTCCCGAGTTGCGGGGTTGAAGAGCACCTGGAGCGGAACCTTACATCACCGCCCCGCGCGGCTTGGAATGGCCGCGGGACTTTGCGAGCGCCCGCCGGGGGCTCCAACAACAAGACCTGGTCTCGGCCATGCATCACCCGGCGTGGCTTTGATGGCCGCGGGACAATCACCATCGCCAGCCGGGGGCTTTGACTATGACTCTGACTTCGGGGGGGAGTGGAGGGGAGAGATAATTTTTTTTGCCTTCCATCACAGCGAGGTGGAGATGCGCTGTGATGGATGTATGTGTAAATTGTGTTGTGTCTTGGGTCTTTTCGTTTTGTAATGTATGACTGCAGAAACGACATTTCGTTTGGACCTCAATGAGGTCCAAATGACAAATAAATTGTATTGTATTGTATTGTCTATGGAGGGAGCAGTCCAAACATGAGAATGTAGCTGAAGTTCTTCCCACTCGGTCACATACTTGCGCAGTGACAACCTAGGAAAAGCCAAGGTAGGATGTGGTGTCTCTACAGATTCAGTGGGAGCTGCCTCCTGTTCAACGGTCCCTGAATCACCCAGCATGACCAGCAGGCTTTAGAGATATCACCGATGGAAGTTAATCAGCAGCTCAATCCTGGAATACCACACCATGGTAGTTGTAGTACCCTCCATGAATTGTATAAGGGCTTCAAACAATCTGAAGTCACTTCTGAAAATGCACAGGCAGATTTCCAGTGCTAACATAGGTCCATTTATAAATTGCAAGAAAGATTGCTGTGGTAGGCACGGTGGGGAGAGTTGCTGTCTTACAGCGCCAGAGACCCAGGTTCGATCTTGACTGTGGGTATATCCGTAGGGAATTTGTATATTTCCCCCAGTGACCGCATGGGTTTTACCCGGGTCCGGTTTCCACCCACATCTCCAAAGACATACAGGTTTGTAGGTTAATTGGCTTTGGTGATGATTGTAAATTTTCGCTAGTGCGTCGGACGGAGCTTGTGTATGGGAATTGCTGGGCGGCCTGTTTCCACACTGTATCTCTAAATCTTTAACTAAACTTAAAGCAATTGTGTTTCTAGTACTACTGAGACTGTTTTACATAGCTTGGAGCTCCAATTTATATCAGAATTGATGGATGAGAATTGGGTGTTACACAAATAATAGCATCATTAGGTCTACGCCTGACACTGGGAAACCAAGAGGTGAACCAATGAGAATATTACATGGATGTATCTGCTCCATTTATGCATCTGGCCCATTTCGCTCTGAAATAACATCAGATGTGATATATCCCAAGTAAAACTGAATGGGACCATAAAGCACCCAAACAACAAGCATGTATGGGATTCAATTTCTCAGTTTGACTCCCTGATACAGACCAAGCACATTGTATTCAGAATGCTGACAGCGTAAAAACACAGATGGTTGTCGTATGTGGGTACTGGTGTTCAGACTATTTACCACCAGCTAGCTTTCTGTTTTGTTAAATCTCCTCTCAATTCTTGGTCTTAAAGAAAAAGAACAGAACACAACCATTTATTTTTCCCCTTTCAGGCCGGTCAAAAGTGCTACAGCGTTTTCAGTGGTGTTAGGGTGAATTTTCTGAACAATTTGTTTTTGAATTCAGGAATGATTTTCTTGCATAAAGTCAATCATGACGTTTGGATCCAGGGAACGCACTCGAACAATTAGCTTGAGAAAATAATTCAAAAGCAGTTTAATTTCGAATACCTGTTTTATGTTACTCAATTAGAACTTGCTCTGCTTCCACTGAGTGTTTATTTTTTTTAAAGAGACCAACCTCACATCCATCAACTGAATGGATGAGTTCTACTGCTGTACAGAACATTCCTATGCACGTTGATTCAGTCTCAGGTCATTTGAGAAGCAATATGTATTGAGACAGTTAGAAAGTGTGGAAACCCACCCGTTAAATTTGATCGAGCAGATCATAAAGAAATGGACCACTGACTGGGGATAATGAAATAAAATGGTTTTCCACCTTTCATATTTTTTCAATGAGAATAAACAAATTCTGCCTGAAACTTGGTCAATTTGAATTTTAGCCTGAATTTATTATTCTCCATCCAGGCAGGGATGTAAACAATCAGGGAGTACAGGATGAGTGGAAAATGAGGCAAGCGTTGTGGAGATATTCAGAGAATTGTTGAAAATAAGAGTGAAAAAGGAAACTAAAAATGTTAAAATCAGTCAGAAAAAATATTTTTAATGTTTAATTTTAAAATATAGGTATCATTGACAAGGTCAACAGTTATTATTTGCCTCTAACTGCCCTTGAGAAGCCAGTAATGATCTGTCTTCTGGTGAAGCTGGACAGAGTGTTCCAAGAAGCATGATGATGATAGACACAAAATTCTGGAGTAACTCAGCGGGACAGGCAGCATCTCTGGAGAGAAGGAATGGATGACGTTTCTGGTCGAGACCCTTCTTGAGCAGTCTGAAGAAAGGGTTTTGACCAGAAATGTCACCCATTCCTTCTCTCCAGAGATGCTGCCTGTTTTGCTGAGTTACTCCAGTTTTTTGTGCCTATCTTCAGTTTAGACCAGCATCTGCAGTTTCTCTTACACATTTATTATGCATGATGATGTTAATGGACAACTTACCCTGACAATGGAAATTGGTAACAAAGATGTGAAAATTCAGATTTGCAGCTGTCCGAAGGCATTGAATACACAAAGTTTGATAAAAAAAAGTTCTATTATCAATAACAAAGCATTAGTTCATTTCAAGGATTGAGAGTGTTTAATTGCCATATGCACTGGGACTGGAACAATTAAATTATTACTTGCTGCAGCTTTACAGGGACATTAAATGCAACAATACTAAATAGACAACAAATTATCACTTATACCAGACAAACCATAATAGGATAAACCAAAGTGTACAGTGTTACATCAGTACAAAATCCATAGTAAATCAGTGCTGAGCTAGGGTTGTGGTTAGGGTTATGCAGGCTGGTTCAAGAACCTGATGGTTACTGGTAAGAAGCTGTTATTGAACTTGATATTTCTCAGGCTCCTGTACCTTCATTCCGTTGGTAACAGCAAGATGAGAGCATGGCTGGGGTGGTGTGGGTCTTTGATGACATACTGTAAGCTGCCTTCTTGAGGAAGCACTTCCTGTAGATCCATTTTATGGTGGGGGGGGGGGGGGGGGGGGGGGGGGGGGGGGGGGATAAATTCCCATGATGAACCGAGCAATGTCTACCATTTTTTGCAGCCTCCTTTATTCTTGGGCGTTTACATTTCCGATCGAGATTATTGCACAAAGAAGTTTATTGCTCTGACAAGAGATTTAATTTCATCTTTTAATGAAACAATGCTGTGTTCTGCTGTAGAAACCAAGAATTGCAGGGAATGTTAGATGAGGCGGAGGGAAGGGACTGGCACCTATTTCCCCCCATCTGTTCCTTCCACACTACTTCCTCGGGCTCCACAATTTCCATCTTTTCAGCCCTTCTGTCTCACACCTTCTAATTTTAATCTCTGACCTTTGTTCCAATCATTTGCCTATCAAACCCCCCTCGCTTGTGTCCAACTATTACCTGCCACCTGCCATGCACTGTACTGCCTCTCCTCTCTTTCAGCTTTCTTCCCCCCACCCCACTACAATCAGTGTGAAGAAGGGTCCCGACCTGAAACACATGCCTATCCTTGTTCTCCAGAGATGCTGCCTGATCTGTTGAGTTAGTCCAGAACTTTGGTCCATTTATGTGTTCTGCTAATGCCCATTTTATGAACATTTGTCAAATTGGCAAACCTACTTTAAAATCAGCATTATGGTTGTTTTCCCGTGTATTGAAAGAAGGCGTCACGTGGTGCAGCAGTAGAGTTGTTACCTTACAGTGCCAGAGACCCGAGTTCGATCCTGACTACGGGTGCTTGTCTGAATGGAGTTTGTACCTTCTCCCCGTGATCTGCGTGGGCTTTCTCCAAGACCTTCAGTTTCCTCTCACACTCCAAAGATGTACAGGTTTGTAGGTTAATTGGCTTGGTATACAAATGTAAATTGTCCCTAGTATGCATAGGATAGTGTTAATGTACGGGGGTTGCTGGCCGGTGTGGACTCGGTGGGCTGAAAGACCTGTATCTCTGTATCTCTAAACTAAACTGAAAAGGGCTGCTGTTGCTCCAGTGATGCACCTGGCATGATCACCAAGAAGGGCCTCTATGGCAGCTACAGAATAGATGCATTAGAAGCTTCCATGAAGATGATAGAAAACCCAAGGGAGAGGAACATGGTGACCTCCTCTGTGCTTTGCCATCCTCCACACCACTGAGAGGTGTGAGTTAATCTTCGGGCCAGTGATCACAGAATGAAGCTCAGATGCAATTTATATAAAAGTCTGCAATCAGTGATGAAATAACCAATGATGAAATTTCCATTATCCTGAGTACTAAAGACTAGGGCTGGTAATCTCTGCGTGCAACACTGCGTGCTACATTAGTGTCATAGTGCAGTCCTTTTAATGGAAGTTTATTGCTAATTCCAGTGCAATGTGCTCTGAGATTTCATGGGTGTTCAGTAAATGTCATAGGTTGCTCCCAAAACCATCTTGTTTTTGCCGGCAATGAAGGAAAAGAGGGATGAACGACATGTGACATCAGTATATTGGGAAAAATGTCAGCCACCGAATTTGCCGATGGGCCTGATTTCTTTTGGAGATTATGGCTTGCACAATAAAATGCACCCTAGCGGATCCAATTTCGAGGCATTTGTGTTTACGTTCTGCAAGATTAAGTAAGCACTGGGCAGGTTCATAGCCAAACTGTTGAAGAAACTTCTGAGTTTCGAGTTCTAACATCTTGCATATTTGGATTAATTGTCTTGCCTTTTCCTTCTGAAATATGGTACTTGAAGCAAGAGCGATCAACCATGTGTGTATGATGCACTGTTTCAATAACATAGATAAATGGTGGTTAGTGAACCTCCTAAGCCTGAACTATGGTACTATTGAAAATACTGTTAGGTTATGCACTATCTAATAAGTTTAGGAATATTTTACCACCAACCTTTCTGTAACTAAAATTATTACATTTCTTTACAACATAAAGTTCCATTCGATCCAGCTGAATATTCTCCAGGAATTCTGCCTGATCCACTGAGGTACTCCAGCACTATATCTTTTTTTGTAAAACAGCATCTGCAGTGCCTTGTATCCAGTTGGAACCCTGGGATGATTAAAGTTTCATTTCTTTTTAATGAAATTGTAGGAACACATCAATTTATACCCTTATCTTTAAAACATTTTTGGTGAATCCTTCTTTCAATTCCACAGCTTTGGAAAATACTTTTAAAAACTCGTTGCAAAAGGACTTGGCTAATATGAAAATTGCCAGAAACTTGTTGCTATTCATTTGCCTGAAATATAATTGATTATTCTCAAATATAAGAGGAAATGTAATTATATAAAGTGGCAGCAAATTAAACTCACATGCATTGACTGCTTTTATTATGTAAGTATATAATCATGTGCAAAGTACACATAATATCTCTTTTTATTCTTGGCAGTCCCTCAGGACTGAGAACAAATTACTTCTCCACTCCTTTTATGAGCTCTGGGATGATTAAAGAGGCTGAATTGGAAACCACAGACTCTTCCACAGAGAGGGCAGGCGAGGCTGACAAGATGGGTGGTTGGGTAGTTTGTGAGGTCCGCTCCTTCCACTGTTTGCAACTCCTCCACTTTGTGTACTCCTAGCACGTGGCCTTGAGATTCCCAATACCAGACCAAATGCTCTCGTTTCACTTTGATTGGGATTCTCAGGAATATTCAATTGTTTCATGGAGGATTTCAGCACATCCTTGAATCGTTTCCTCTGTCCGTCTGGAGGTCTCTGCCCATAACAAAGGTCGGAATGAAGTGCATAATTCGAGAGTGTATTTCATGCTATCTAACCCAATCATACTACACTTGAGTACGGTCAAGTTACATATAAGTGCGAGTAGTGCATAAGAGAAAGGAAACAGTGTAGAATATAGCTACATTGAAAGTGCGGAAACAAAAGTGTTACGGCCGCAACAAGATAGATTGGGAGAGTGGGAATACATCCTTCACATGGAACTTGGCATGTGAATGTTATGTCTTCCTTAACCTGGCCCAACCAGTGCAACCAGGGCATCGATTGTGTGGATTATTGACCAGGGACAGGATACTGATATCAGTTTGCTTATCCTTTCAGTGAGTTTGTAGAAACAGTGTTGATTGTATTTATTCATTCTCGAGATGCCTGCTGTAGGTAGTCTAGAACCAAGAAGCATATAGAAAAGCAGGGATCACTGTTGCCTGGTAGATCATGAGTTTGTGCCTGGTCTGAGATCTTGATCTTTAAATTCCCATTTCTTTAATTGACCAAAAGCTGTTCTGGCATAGAAGGTGAATTTTCTCATTGATGTCTGACCACTAGAAGATAGTTCCTGAGATATGGACGGTAATCCATGTTTACAAGGCTTCATCATGAACCTTTATTTTCAGATGGTAGGGTTGTGCAATGAGGACAGGTTGTAGAGAACCTTGTGCTTCAGTGAAAGTGGTGATGATGGCTTGGAGCTCACCCTTTAGGGTTGCACAAACAATCTACAGGAACTGAGATTTTGGTAACCTTGTTTTTGGAGTGTTGATCAAGCAGTTTCCCATTAGTTCCAAAATTAGCTCCTATCCTGTGGGAAGTCTGTTGGAGCTAAGGTATTGTTTCATGACAATAGAAATCGAGAGAAGTGTTGGGGCATTGACAGTTTTGGTTGACACCAGTTTTCACTCAGATTGGTTCTGTCAGAGATCTGTTGGTTAGCACCATGGCACATTGTGCAGCAGGTGTAAGAAGGGGACAAACTAGGCAGTCAAATCTTAGTAGTGTGATCCACTGATGGGATCAGAAAGATTTGTGAGATTGAAAAGGCTATGTTTGGTGGCTAGGTCTGTAAAGTGGGCAGGTCGGCTCCCTGCATCCTTTTGGCTTTGATGTGCGATTAAAAATCATGATTCACAATATATTTGCACCATATTATATTCTTCTGTGCCCAATATACATCCGACAAGGATACATATGTTTGCTCTGTGTTACGTGTGCACATTTATCCCCTTTGATTAAGGATCAAATCTTTATGTATGTAAATTAAATCTGAAGGTATGTGATTCCAAAAATAAAATAATTGTAGATCATTATTGCTATCACAACTAAGGAAATAGTATTGTCCAAGAAGCAAGGAAAATGGATGTCTTATTATGAGATTAATTAAATTCCAAATCTTATATGCAGGTACATAAATTCTCACTGTAACTTTTTTAACCAGAGGGATTTTACTTCGGAGTCACGTGAGTGACTACGTGAAGAACCCGCTCAGTGCGCAGGCGCGGCATTACGCCAGCAGTGCAACAGCGGCTGCCACGGGATTTAGGCACTCCCGTTACAGGATGAACCGGACCGTCAGGTGAGTACCCTGAGGTCGGGTTTTCTTTTACATCCCCGACACCGTGCCGAGGCCAGCCCGCTAGTACCTGAAGCAGCGGGCTGGACTCATAGCCACTCGAGAGGCATCCAGCAGGTGTTTCCCGATGTCGGACGGGACGTCTCTCCACCCGCACGGGGGGAGAGAGAGCCGCCTGAGCCGCTGGAGCGGCTCACGGAGCAGGTGCCTGCGAGACGCGCTGCTTGAGGGGCGCTCTCGCTACTACAAGGCACAAAAGCTCCAGAAGAACCTGTCCCCCGCTCGGCTCCAGCGGAGGAGCGTTCCATTACAGGGGGGGCAGCAACAGGCGGTAGGAACAATTACCGGTCGCCCCGCTATACCCATCACCGCGCCGAGCCCAGTCCCGCTAGTGCCTGAACTGCGGGCTGGATGTCTAGCCATCCGAACAAGCATCCGGCCGGTGGCATCCGATTCGTCGGACGGGGACATGTCTCCACCTAAATGGAGGAGAGACAGCCGCCTGAGCTGCATCCAACAGCAATTGGAGCAGCTCCAGCAAGATGCGCAGAAAGAGCGCTCTCGCGGAGGGAGGTCAGGCACCCCCTCCACAGTGTTCTGTACACTGCCCTCTGCTCCCTCATTACTGGAGGCTAGCATTGGTGACCAGGGCTGGGCTGGTCTGGAACAGGGGCAGGCGGACGAATTCGGGAGTATGCCAGGGGTGCAGGAACATGAAGAGCTGTTGGGTGTGATTGACCGCTTGTAGCAACCCCACGGGCTGGAGCACCGCTGGAACCAAGAATGGCGGCCAGCATCAACCATTACTGGAAAAGGTGCTCGCTGAGGTGCTGAAACAACACAGCACCAGAAAACGGTGAGGCCCTCAAAGTAAAAAGTGTCAACAGCCAAATCTGGGGGCATGTGGGTCACACATCCAGACCCAAGAACTCAAGCTACAGCGGATCCTAAGGCTCCTGACGTCAGCCATCACAGTCTTTGCTCGTTCCATGGAGACCACGGAGATGGATACCTGCCAGCAGGATGTGCTGGCATTAATGTGTACCACACAATTTGAGATCAACAATCTCCGGAGGGAAACATAAGACCTGCCCTCAATCCCAAATTTGCTGGCTTGTGTAAAGCCCCAGCTGCGGAGACGGACGCGCTGCTATTTGGGAAAGATTTCAATAAAAAACTGAAGGAGATGCAGGAAGCATCAAAAACCTTTGGCCTAATGAGGGCAGGCCCCGGGACGAGCAAACCAAGACCTCCGATACCCAAGCGGCAGCACCCCACGGCATCCACCAGTCGACGTCCGCAATATGGGACTGGTGAACGCTTGGGGTCCGCCCATTATCCCCAAAGATCTTTCAGATCAGGGCCCACAGCGGACCCTCTGGAAAATGCGCCTCCCCCCAACATCGCCAGCACGTCAGAACAAAATCTTCAGGAAAATGAAGAAACAGAATCGCCAATAACCATGGAGGTAGGTGGGTCTGGTCCCTACCAGCATATAGAGAATAAGGGTGCTTTATTAACAGGGGGGAGATTACACTTGTTTAAAGAAGCATGGGGTATGGTCACGAGTGACAAGTATATACTCAACAACATTACAGGATATAAAATACAATTCATGTCAGAAAAAACGCCGCCAGTTCAACAATGGCCCCAAAGGGTATTTCTCCCTCCGTCAAAAAGAAACGTGAGGGACAAGCTGAACTGGTGAGACTTATCACAAAGGGGGTCATCGAAAAGACCAAACATGAACCTTTGGAATTTGTATCGAATATATTCACTAAAACCAAAAAAGATGGTGTCTGTCGCATCATCATTGACTTAACATCACTAAACAAATTTGTTAAGTATATACATTTCAAAATGGAGACATATGTTACTGCCAAACAACTGAATTCCAAAGGACACTTCATGGCAAGCATTTATCTTAAAGATGCTTACTATCTAGTACCCATATACAAGGATCATCGCAGATACCTAAAATTTATCTGGATGGTACAAAGCATTGCCCTATGGGCTAACTTCAGCCCAAGATTATTCACCAAAATATTGAACCCAGCCATAGCAATACTAAGAAAACAAAAACATATTGTCATGGCATATCTGGAGGATATTCTCATAGTAGGGAAAACGATGGAATTGGCTGTGGCAGCAGTATCAGCTACAAAACAGCTCCTCGAAACTCTGGGGTTCGTCCTACATCCAGATAAATCTAAGTTGAAGCCATCCACTATCATGGACTACCTGGGCTTCACAATTAACTCAGTCCATATGACTGTTACCTTGCCAAAGGCAAAAATGGTTGAATTAGCACAATCATGCAACAAATTAATGGTCAACGAGCGACCAACTATTCGACAAGTAGCAAGAGTAATTGGGGAAATGGTAGCAGCATTTCTGGCTACACAATTCGGACCTTTGCACCATCAAAAAATTTACAGAGAGCAAAGGTACGGGCAATAAAACGACATACAGGTCACTATGATCGTGTCATGAACTTACCCACTGAAGCAATATCAGAGCTACAGTGGTGGGCAGAAAACGTTTGGCATAGTTTCAGCCCTATCTTTATCACTAACCCTACTTTAGTTATTCAAACAGATGCCAGTGCTCAAGGCTGGGGAGCGACTAACTCCATATCCAGCACAAGTGGTAGATGGACTAAACTAGAGTCATCATTACTACTTACACTGGGCATTAACTATCTAGAGATGTTGGGCGCCTTTTATGGTTTAAAAGCATATTTATCTAATATGCAGCACTTGCATTTTCGGTTACAAATTGATAAATACTACGGTGATGGCTTATATTAACCATATGGGTGGCATAAAATCATTATCATGCGACAAATTGGTCAACATGATTTGGCAATGGTATGTCGAAAGACATATTTGGCTATCAGCTACTTACCTACCAGGTAAGCTAAACACCTATGCCATGAGAAAATTAAGCGCCTGGGTTGCAAGTTTGAACAGACCTTACCTGGAACTGGGATTGTCCAAACAAACCATCACCACCATGTCGGCATCCCTTCGAACATCCACCAAGAGGCAGTACTTAACCAACATCAAAAAAGGGAGAAGTACTGCCAGGAAACATGGACAACATACGCAACAGCTACAGCCACCAACATACTGGAGTTCCTGGCCATCTACACCACGATGTAGGGATCAGCTACAGTGCCATCAACACAGCGCAGAGTGCTCTTTCTGCTTATCTCAAACCAGCGGCAGGACAACAGGCGATGGGATCCCATCCACTGGTGGTAAAACTGATGAAGGGCATTTACAATATCAAGCCCTAAGCCCAGGTATACCCATATTTGGGATATCAGTGTGGTCCTGACATATCTCAGGGAATGGCCACCAGCCAGATTCCCCGGCCTCGAGCAAGCTACACTAAAGACGCTCATGTTGATGGCACTTGTATCCGCTCAGAGGGTCCAGTCACTACACCTATTGCGACTGGACAACATGATCACAGCTCCAGACCAGATCTGTCGTTATCCAGCGACTGGTCAAACAGAGCAGACCAGGAACACCTAATCCAGTCGTGGCTTACCCACCAGAACCACGGTTATGTGCCATGACCCACCTACTATCCTATATAGACACAACCAGAATATTCGAGGGAGATGAAAAGCCTTGTGGGTCAGTCACAAAAACCTTATGGTGGGGTACGAGCCAAACCATTGCGAGATGGCTCAAGCAGGTGCTAGAAACTGCTGGGATAAACACTAACATGTACAAATTTTATTCCACCAGGGCAGCATCCATGTCGACGGCTAAAGAATGGACATGCCTATTGACCACATCCTGGCTACAGCAGGATGGTGGGAAGGGAAAAGACCGTTCAGAAATTTTATAATAAGCCGTTGGCAAAACCTGGTTTATTTGCAGTAAAGATTTACGAACTGCAAATATTTAATTTAAGCCCAGGGGAGCAACTTAATTCTTTGTTGTTATTGTTTAAAAAATACCATTGTGTTTTTCTACAAATAGACTCATTGGTTCATTACGATAACACTTCCTCCCTCAAGAACTTCGGCAGTGAGTGAAATGAAACTGTTACACGGTTTGAAATCACAGAGCTTTGAAATCTTCACGTAGTCACTCACGTGACTCCGAAGTAAAATAGTAAGATTAAACGAGAACTTACCAGTTTGAAGTTTGATCTGTATTTTATGAGGAGTTACGATGAGGGATTACGTGCCCTCCGCTCCCACCCTCATTATATGGATCAAACTAATAAATTGATGTCTCCTTATCTTTACTATGTTTACTTCAAAATAACTGTGTCTATCTGTGATTCCACACCGCTGCTTGGAAGTATGCCGCGCCTGCGCAATGAGCGGATTCTTCACGTAATCCCTCATCGTAACTCCTCATAAAATACAGATCAAACTTCAAACTGGTAAGTTCTCGTTTAATCTTACTATTCTTTCTTATTGAAAAGCACTAATTGGTTTTGCTCTCTGAAGAAGTCAGCAGCACAGCTGCTTAGCTGTTCCACACACACCTAGTTATTGTAAATATATATTATTAACTCCAGCAAAGTCTTCTTTTTGTAGTGACAACTAACAAATGCAAATATAGCTTTCAGATGAAATGTATATCGGGTCCAGTGAAATCTTACATGTACATGAGTATATTGTAGCAAATACACTTAACATTTTTGTGGTCGGACACCTGTTACTGGCATTTTGTTTAAATGTCTCCAGCAGAGTACATGGCAAGGAATAGTGAATCAAACTACCTATCGTATATTACAGTTGTAAATGTCTCATAAGGTTCATTACATCAATCTTCACCTTAAATCTTAATGGACTCATTCTTGATGAATAACCTGAACCAATACCACCTAGAAAAAATACCTTTTGGGTGGTCTTTACTCATTGCCAGGATGACTGAGAAAGATAAACTGGAGTTGTCTGATCTCATGCCTGACATTGGAACTCTGAATAGCAGACCATATCTTTGGAATATGACAAGGAAAATGGAAGAAAATGGAAGGAAACATGAGGGCAGGAGAAATATCCATAAAAATGGAACAGACCCAGAAGAATGGGAATTCAAAATAAATTACTCTGAGGAATGAGATTGGAATGTTCTAGTTTGAGTGATGATTTTTCCACTGCTGCTTAAAATACACCCAAATAGATTATCTTATTAGAGGCTCCAAATTTCTCTTCCACTTTGCCAGCAGATGAGTCCACTGAGATGAAGAACCGCTGATCGCAATATTTCTGTCAGCTCAGAGACTTGCCAAAGCACAGACATCACGAGGCCTTCAGCCAGGGAAGAAAGCTGAGATCATTTCCTAAGCACAGCAGAAATAATAGGCCAATGTCTGGAGAATGTAACTGTTTTTGATTGGTGCAGGGTGTAGCTCCAATTATTGTGCCAACAACACATTGTTTTGCCCACAAAGATATCTCTGCATCAGATATTGATGTGACAACTTACATTTGATTTGTTTTAATAAGCAACAGGAATTTCACCCTGTTTCTTGGTAACATTAAAAGAGATCTGATGGGCCGTTGGAAGATATATAAAGCTTATGCAGTGTGCATTTCTTCTCTATTGAAATATGACTTGCATGATCATTTTTGAGACAGATCTCAGAACTCTTGCCAATTATTTGAAAGCATTGTTGGTCTCAAACAAAGGCTCTGCTTAATTTCATGTACCAAAGCACTCCGAGAGTTGATGCAGAAATATTTGTAAGATTGACAATTGAAGATGGATAATAGAATGAAGGTGAGCAGCTGGAAGTTGTAGTGCATGTTGGCACAAACGATGTCGGAAAGAAGGGGATGAATATTCTGAAGCGTGACTTTAGAGAGCTCGGAAAAGTGTTGAAAGGCAGGACCTCCAGGGTGGTTATCTCCGGTTTGCTTCCAGTTCCTCGTGCTGGCGAGAGCAGGAACAGGGAGATATGGGACCTGAATGTGTGGCTGGAGAACTGGTGCAGGGGGCAGGGATTTAGATTCTTAGACCATTGGGATCTGTTTTGGAGTAAGGGGGAACTGTACAAAAGGGACGGATTGCACCTTAACAGGTGGGGGGCCGGCATACTGGCAGGCAGGTTTGCCACTGCGACACAGGTGGTTTAAAACAAAATAAGGGGGGGGGGGGGGGGGGTGGGTCAAATGGGATAGTCAAGGACGGGGTTAAAGGGAAAGGGAGTGAAGGGATAGTTAATGACCCCAGAATTAACGGGAAAGAAAGCTCACAAAGGGATAGGAGAGTATGGCCAAGTGTAGTAGGGATCGATGTGAATGGTGAGATGCGTAAGGAATTAAAAGAATATTAGAATGCGCAATGTATAAGAAGAAAAGTAGAAGAGCTTATGGGTCAGATAAAGGTTGGTAGATATGATATTGTGGGGATTACCGAGACGTGGCTGCAGGAGGATTGGGTTTGGGAACTTAATATTCAGGGTTATACATCCAATAGAAAGGACAGGCAGGGGGCAGAGGAGGGGGGGTAGCTCTTCTGGTGAAGAATGGAATTCAGTCCCTTGCGAGGGAAGACATAGGGACTGACGAGGTAGAGTCACTGTGGATTGAGTTGAGGAATTGCAAAGGCAAGAAGACACTAATTGGTGTTATCTACAGACCACCAAATAGTAGCCCGGATGTAGGGTGTAAGTTGCAGCAGGAGTTAAAACTGGCATGTAACAAAGGCCTCTGACCACTGTGGTGATGGGGGATTTCAATATGCAGGTAGACTGGGAAAATCAGGTTGGTTCAGGACCCCTAGAAAGAGAGTTTGTAGAATGCCTCCGAGATGGATTCTTAGAGAAGCTTGTAATGGAGCCGACCAGAGAAAAGGCAATTCTGGATTTAGTTTTGTCCAATGAACCAAATTTGATAAGAGAACTCGAGGTAAAGGAACCGCTTGGAGGTAGTGATCATAATATGATTAGTCTTAATCTGCAATTTGAGAAGGAGAAGGATAAATCGGAAGTATCAGTGATGCAGTTGAACAAAGGGGACTATAAAGGCATGAGAGGGGAGCTGGCCAAGGTAGACTGGAAAGGGATACTAGCAGGAATGACGGTGGAACAGCAATGGCAGGAATTTCTGGGCATAATCCGGAAGACACAGAATCATTTCAATTCAAAAAGGAAGAAAGATTCTAAGGGGAGTAGGAGGCAATCGTGGCTGACAAGAGAAGTTAGGGATAGAATAAAACTAAAAGAAAAGATGTATAACACAGCAAAGAGTAGCCGGAAGCCAGAGGATTGGGAAACTTTCATAGGACACATGAAGGAAACAAAACGGGCAATACGGGCTGAAAAGATGAAATACAAAGGGAAGCTGGCCAGGAATATAAAGAAGGGCAGTAAAAGCTTCTTTAGGTATGTTAAGAGAAAAAGAGTAGCAAAGTCAAATGTGGGTCCCTTGAAGGCAGACATGGGTGAAATTATTATGGGGAACAAGGAAATGGCAGAAGAGTTGAACAGGTACTTCGGATCTGTCTTCACTAAGGAAGACACAAACAATCTCCCAGAAGTACTGGAGAACAGAGGGGGTCGAGGAACTGAAATACATTTTCATTAGGCGAGAAATAGTATTGGGTAGGCTAATGGGACTGAAGGATGATAAATCCCCAGGGTCTGATGGACAGCATTCCAGGGTCCTCAGGGAGGTGGCTCTAGAAATAGTGGACGCATTGGTGATCATTTTCCAGGCTCGTGGTTTTTCAGGCGAGTGCCTCCGAGCTTGAAGGTCGCAGACAGTTTGCTGAAAAGTCGCGTCATGGGACAGGCCCTTAAGAAGAGGAAGGAGGTTCTGCAACGTGAGTATAGAGAACTGGGTAGGAGGTTGAAAAGCAGGACTTCTAGGGTGGTTATCTCCAGGCTGCTTCCAGTACCTCGTGCTGATGAGTGTAGGAACAGGGAGATAGGGGATCTGAATGTGTGGCTGAGGAGTTGGTGCAGGGGGCAGGGATTTAGATTTCTAGATCACTAGAATCTCTTCTGGGGCAGGGGTGACCTGTACGAAAGGGACGGGTTGCACCTTAATTGGAAGGGGACCGACATTCTGGCAGGCAGGATTGGGTTTACACTAATAAGTGGGGGGGTGGAGTCTACAACGTGGACGCGTATCCACGCAGCTAACGGGAAAGAGTGTGTAGGAAAGGTCATGTTTAAACTAACAGGGCACGGGGATGGGACCCAACGCAAGGAGACAGTGGGCCATAAAAGGAGGACAGAAGCAAAAGGTAGAAGATAAGAAAAACGAACCTGAAAGCATTGTGCCTTAATGCGAGGAGCATTCAAAATAAGGTGGATGAATTGAATGCACAGTTAGTAGTTAAGGAATATGACATTGTTGGAAGTATGGAGGCATGGCTCCAGGGTGACTAAGGCTGGGAGCTAAACATGCAGGGGTATTCGATATTCAGGAAGGAAAGACAGAAAGGAAGGGAAGGTGGGGTGGCAATGCTGGTTAAAGATGAGATTAATGCAATAGCAAGAAGAGACATGAGCTTGGATACTGTATAATCGGGATGGGTAGAACTGCGAAATAACCAAGGGCAGAAAACACTTGTTGGAGTTGTATACAAACCACCAAACAGCAGTAGGGAGGTTGGGGACAGCATCAAGCAGGAAATTAGGAATGCATGTAGCAATGGTACAGCGGTTATCATGGGTGACTTTAATCTACATATAGATTGGGCCAACCAAATTAGTAACTGCTGAGGAGGAAGATTTCCTGGAATGTATACAGGATGGGTTTTTAAACTAATATGTAGAGGAACCGACCCGAGGGCAAGCCATCCTAATTGTGTAATGAGGAAGGATTAGTTAGCGATCGTGTTGCGATTTGTAGCGATCTTGTCATGGCAACAGTGACCATAATATGGTGGAATTCTGCATTAGGATGAAGAGTGCCACAGTTAATTCAGGGACTAGGGTCCTGAACTTAGAGAAAGGATACTTTGAAGGTATGAGACAGGAATTGGCTTGGATGGACTGGCAAATTATACTTAAAGAGTTGACGGTGAAGATGCAATGGCGAAGATTTAAAGACTGCATGGATGAACTCCAGAAATTGTTTATCCCTGTCTGGCGAAAAAATAAAACGGGGAAGGCGGCTCAATCGTGGCTGAGGAGGGAAGTCAAGGATAATGTTAAAGCCTAGGAAGAGGCATATAAAGAGGCCAGAGGAAGCGGCAAACCAGAGGACGGGAAGAAATTTAGAACTCAACAGAGGAGGACAAAGTAGGTATGTTGCAAAGCCTACCTGAAGCGTCTTTGAAAATCTGCCGCTGCGTGTGTGCGCGATTTTGGCGCCGTTTAGAGGGGGCGGGTTTAAAACGCGATTTTCTCTAGGCTGTTCAAAACGAAGATGTTCAGCCTAGTTAATTATTAACGTAAAATCGCTGGAAGACCCCGTCGCAAAAGCTATTATCATATAATATATAAAACTCTCGCCCCAGATTCCAAAACGGAACTCCGTCCGTCCGGCACCCTGGCCCACTCCCTTTGCTGGCGCGCTCCCTGTGATTCTCCGCAACTCCGAAACCGGACGCAGTACCGCCCGCGTCTTTTAGACTTCGGAAGAGATTTCGCTTTTCTTTCTAAGTATGCGCTTCTCATTCCATTCCGTCGTGTTTAAGCGCACGTTTTAAATCAAAACCTTACCCCCCCCCCCCCCCCCCCCCCAAATCTGGCTTCTCACCCACACAAGCCTCACCAGCACCAGCCCCTGCTGAACATTCCATCGTGTGATGTCACAATGCCCAATGCTCACAGATGCCCAATCGGAATGGAGCCATTTACATATGCCAAAGCAGGAGCCCCAGCCAATGGTGAACGTTCCATCGTGTGATGTCACAATGCCCAGTGCTCATAGACATCGTTGCCATAGTGACAGTACAGAGAGTCAGATGAGGGCCGAGGAGCCTTCAAAACAACATGAGATGTTCCCATATTGTGTGTGTGAAAATATTTTGACCCCTGAACCTCGATAAGAACACCACCTGCACATCTTAATTAAATTAGAAAAAAACGGAAAAGAGGTCGGGCATTTACACTTTTAAGGCTCTGTGTGTGTCGAAGCTTCGTGTGTGTGATGCCGCACCGCAAACCCCCCCACCACCCCCCCCACGCGTTGCCGAGACGGACCCGACTTCGACGACTTCAAGATACGCTATTTTAAGACGGCAGGGACCAGACTTCAACGACCAAATCTCCACTGGGGGCTACAGGAAGGGAACGGTCTTTATGCACTTTTCCAACTCTGTGTGTGGGGGTGGTTAGTGTGTGTGAGGCCCCCCCCCCCCCCCATTGGGGGCTATTGGGGGCCGCAGGACCGCCCACGTCTTTTCCACTTCGTCAGAGATTTCGCTTTTCTTTCTAAGTATGGGCTTCTCATTTCATTCCGTCGTGTTTAAGCGCACGTTTTTAATGGATAACATACCCCCCCCCCCCCCCCCAATACTTCAAAACTAAACTGGCTTATCACCCACACAAGCCCAGATGCTCAAAGACATCGTTGCCATAGTTACCGTACAGAGAATAGCCTGTGAGCCGAGGTGCTTTCAAAACAACATGATATGTTCACATATTGTGTAAAAATATTAACGTGTTTCAAACCCCTAAAACTCGATATGAACAACACATGCACAACTTAATTAAATTAGAGAAGAACGAACAATATGTCGAGATTTTAATATTCCAATCAATGCACGTTTGACATTGAGTTGTCTGCCAGTTGGCCAATCACGCGCTTTGTTTCAGGCCAGCACACAAAATGGCTGAGAGGGCTTCACAGATGCCTGTTTTACTGGAGATTCAAATGTGTTGTTCTGTGGAATAAATGTAATGGAAACTTGCAGCAGCTTCATTGTATTTAGTGCAAAAAACATTAAAAAAGACAGAAGAAAGTGCTGCGAAGTGGATAAAAATGCAAGAGAACAAGGTCCATGCTGATGTGCTGGAACACAAATGAACCCATGAATCACCTACCTGAAAGGAAAGACTAAAGGCCGGAATTTATGAACATCAAACTGTATGGACTTTATTTAATCTAATTGCACCCTTTATAACGTTAATAGATTCATTCATTCATTCATTCATTCCTTATTCATTCACTCACTCACTCACTTACTCAGACGTTCATTCATGAAATTGAGGGCCTGAACTATAACGCGGTGAATTGAACATTGTCACTAATGCCAGCCTGTTGTACAGTTATTAGTCTATAACAGATAATCTCGGAGCTTCATGCGAAAACATGCAGGGACAAAATGCTCCGATCGCGTAACTTACGAACTCGCAGCAAATAGCAATCAATTTCACTCCCTTTTTCTCCCGTTATCATGGTCCGAAAACGAGCAAACTAAAAATACTGACGACCACCCCCCCCCCCCCCCCCCCCCCCCTGCCCGGCCACAGATATGATCCTCGCCTCCACGATCGCCAATCGGCCGCTTATTAATTGAGACCGCTTCTTCACTTTACCGCGAGTACCGGTAGGTTTTCACAGGAAGCACCGAGCTTATTTCTTAACAACTAATTACTCTACAACACGCTGGCATTAGTGACACTGTTTACTTTACTGCAATAGCTTAGACCCCCACACCCCTCTCCACCTCCGATCCCACACCCCCCCTCCCTCCACACTCTTCCCCCTCTCCCTCCTCATCTTTGTGTGTGACGACAAACGCACCACCCCCCCCCCCCCCCCTTTGGTGCAGGAGGCGCGCGCACAGCATCTTGAACGCTCAGCAAATGTTTGGATTCTTCACTAACCGTCATTCTGACTTTGCTTGTGAAGACAGGAGTCGTGGATTGCATTTGTCTGACAATAATAATCAGCTTTATTTTTATTGGATAGAATTTATTTGTTTCACATCAACCTGATCATTATATAAATCTTAAAAAGTCAATTTAATTTACAAGCTTATTTTAAAAAAAAAAAGATTTTATTGCATTTCATTGTTATTTTCTTTATTTTATCAATTTGAATTTACTAATTTAACTGTTCATTATAAATCTTCAGGAGTGCATTTCATTTTTAACATTAACATTTTATTGTTAAATTCAATATTTGTATTTCATTGAATTGATTTATTTCTCACTTAACATTACTTTTAAAGACTAATAATTTCAACACCGCTCCCTCCCCCTCACCCCTCTCCACCTCCGATCCCACACCACCCCTCCCTCCACACTTTTCCCCCTCTCCCTCCTCATCTTTGTGTGTGACGACAAACGCCCCCCCCCCCCCCCCCCTTTGGTGCAGGAGGCGCGCACACATCATCTTGAACGCTCAGCGATTGTTTGAATTCTTCACTAACCGTCATTCTTACTTTGCTTGTGAAGACAGGAGTCGTGGATTGCATTTGTCTGACGATAAAAATCAGCTTTATTTTTATTGGATTGAATTTATTTGTATCACATCAACCTGCTCATTATATAAATCTTAAAAATTCCATTTAATTTACAAGCTTATTTTTTAAAGAATAACATTTTATTGCATTTCATTGTAATTTTCTTTATTTTTATCAATTTGAATTTACTAATTTAACTGTTCATTATAAATCTGTGTGTGGGGGTGGTTAGTGTGTGTGATGCCGCCCCCCCCCCCCCCAGTGGGGGCTACGGGTAGGGTACGGCTGCGTTGGGGGATCAGACCCAACGGGTTTGCCATTGGTCGTCGTGTTTAAGTACACGTTTTTAATCAAATCCTTCACCCCCCCCCCCAATATTTCAATAATAAACTGGCTTCTCACCCATAGAAGCATCACCAGCCCCAGCCCCTGGTGAACGTTCCATCGTGTGATGTCACAATGCCCGATGCTCACAGATGTCCAATCGGAATGGATTCATTTACATATGCCTTTGCAGGAGCACAAGCACTTGGTGAACGTTCCATTGTGTGATGTCACAATGCCCAATGTTCAAATACATTGTTGCCATAGAGGGAGTACAGAGAAGGTTCACCAGACTGATTTCTGGGATGTCAGGACTTTCATATGACGAAAGACTGGATAGACTCGGCTTGTACATGCAAGAATTTAGAAGATTGAGGGGGTATCTTATAGAAACTTACAAAATTCTTAAGGGGTTCAACAGGCTAGATGCAGGAAGATTGTTCCAGATGTTGGGGAAGTCCAGAACAAGGGGTCACAGTTTAAGGATAAGGGGTAAATCTTTTAGGCCCGAGATGAGAAAAACATTTTTCACACAGAGAGTGGTGAATCTCTGGAATTCACTGGCACAGAAGGTAGTTGAGGCCTGTTCATTGGCTGTATTTAAGAGGGAGTTAGATGTGGTCCTTGTGACTAAAGGGATCAGGGGGTATGGAGAGAAGGCAGGTACAGGATACTGAGTTGGATGATCAGCCACGATCATATTGAATGGTGGTGCAGGCTCGAAGGGCCGAATGGCCTACTCCTGCACTTAATTTCAATGGTTCTATGTTTCCCTCTCCGCACCCCTCTCCCACCCATCCCTCTCTCCCCCACCCCCCTTCCCTCTCTACGCCACCCCCTTCCTCCTACCCCTCTGTCCTTCTTCCATCACTCCCCCTACCCCTCTCCACCTCCCTCCCCACTCTTCCACCTCTCCCCCTTCCCCCTCCACTCTCCCTCCCCACTCTTTCCCCTCTCTCCCCCACCCCTCTCCCCCTCCCTCCCTCCTCCCCTACCTCCACATCCTCCCCCTCCCCCACATATCTCTTCCCATCCCCCTCTCTCACCCCCTACCCCGCTCTCCTTTCCCTCCCAAATCTGTCCCATTTCCTCCACCTCCTCTCCCCTCCCTCCCCTCTTCACATCCCCCCCCCCCCCTCCCCCCACCTGTGTGTTTGGGGGTTGGTTAATATGAGTTTGATGCCGCAGCCCCCCCTCCCCCCCCCTGCAAAACGCCGTTGGGGAAACAGACCCAACGGGTCTGCACTTGGTCTAGTAATATATAAAACTCTCGCCCAAAATTCCAAAACGGAACTCCGTCCGTCCGGCACCCTGGCCCACTCCCTTTGCTGGCGCGCTCCCTGTGATTCTCCGCAACTCCGAAACCGGACGCAGGACCGCCCGCGTCTTTTCGACTTCGGAAGAGATTTCGCTTTTCTTTCAAAGTATGCGCTTCTCATTCCATTCCGTCGTGTTTAAGTGCACGTTTTTAATCAAATCCTTCCCCCCCCCCCCCCCCCAATATTTCAAAACTAAACTGGCTTCACACCCACAGAACCTTCACCAGCCCCAGCCCCTGCTGAACGTTCCATCGTGTGATGTCACAATGCCCAATCTTCACATATGTCCAATCGGAATGGATCCATTTACATATGCCTATGCAGGAGCCCCAGCCAATGGTGAACGTTCCATCGTGTGATGTCACAATGCCCAATGCTCAAAGACATCGTTGCCATAGAGAGGGAGTACAGAGAAGGTTCACCAGGCTGATTCCTGTTATGTCAGAACTTTCATATGAAGAAAGACTGGATAGACTCGCCTTGTAATCGCTAGATTTTAGAAGATTGAGGGGGTATCTTATAGAGACGTTTAAAATTCTTAAGGGGTTGGACAGGCTAGATGCAGGAAGATTGTTCCGGATGTTGGGGAAGACCAGAACAAGGGGTCAAAGTTTAAGGATAAGGGGGAACGCTGAATCGCCGACATCTTTTCCATTTTGGTAAATATTTCACTTTTCTTTCTAAGTATCCGTTCCTCATTACATTTCGACGTGTTTAAGTGTACGTTTTAAATCAAATCCTAACCCCCCCCCCCCCCCCCCCCCAATATTTCAAACCTAAACTGGCTTCACACCAACAGAACCTTCACCAGCCCAAGCCCCTGCTGAACGTTCCATCGTGTGATGTCACAATGCCCAATCTTCACATATGTCCAATCGGAATGGATCCATTTACATATGCCTATGCAGGAGCCCCAGCCAATGGTGAAGGTTCCATCGTGTGATGTCACAATGCCCAGTGCACAAAGACATCGTTGCCATAGAGAGGGATTACAGAGAAGGTTCACCAGGCTGATTCCTGTTATGTCAGAACTTTCACCACTTAAAAGTGTAATGCCCCAACGCAAAAGTGTAATGCCTCCCCCCCCCCCCCCAGTTTTTGGCTACTCACCCATACAAGCATCCATTTCGGTAGACATTTCACTTTCCCTTCCAGCTATCCACTCCTCATTACATTTCGTTATGTTTATGTCCATTTTTTTCTTTAAAACATTCTCCTCCCCCCCCCCCCTCACTCATTTTGTCGCCTCCAGCTGGCCAGCGACCATAACGGCTGCTGGTGCCCGCAGCACAACCTCACGCGACGCCATTTAAAAACGGCCTTTCGGGAACGGCTCTACTTCGAGGACCACGTCTCCCATGGGGGCTGCGGATAGGCAACGGCTGCGTTGGGTCATTACACTTTTAAGACTCTGTGTGTGGGGATGCTTCGTGTGTGTGATGCCGCCCCGCCACCCCCTCCCCCCCCCCCCCCCCCCCCCCCCCCCCCCGTTGCCGAGACGGACCCGACTTCAACGACTTCAATATACGCTATTTTAAGACGGCAAGAACCCGACTTCGACGACCACGTCTCCGCTGGGGGCTACAGGTAGGGAACGGTCTTTATACACTTTTCCAACTCTGTGTGTGGGGGTGGTTAGTGGGGGTGATGCCGCCCCCCCACCCCCAGTGGGGGCTACGGGTAGGGTACGGCTGCGTTGGGGGATCAGACCCAACGGGTTTGCCATTGGTCGTCGTGTTTAAGTACACGTTTTTAATCAAATCCTTCACCCCCCCCCCAATATTTCAAAAATAAACTGGCTTCTCACCCACACAAGCCTCACCAGCACCAGCCCCTGCTGAACATTCCATCGTGTGATGTCACAATGCCCAATGCTCACAGATGACCAATCGGAATGGACCCATTTACATATGCCTATGCAGGAGCCCCAGCCAATGGTGAACGTTCCATCGTGTGATGTCACAATGCCCAGTGCTCATAGACATCGTTGCCATAGTGACAGTACAGAGAGTCAGATGAGGGCCGAGGAGCCTTCAAGACAACATGAGATGTTCCCATATTGTGTGAAAATATTTACGTCATTCACCCCTGAACCACGATAAGAACACCACCTGCACATCTTAATTAAATTAGAGAAAAACGGAAAAGAGGTCGGGCATTTACACTTTTAAGGCTCTGTGTGTGTCGAAGCTTCGTGTGTGTGATGCCGCACCGCAAACCCCCCCACCACCCCCCCCACGCGTTGCCTAGACGGACCCGACTTCGACGACTTCAAGATACGCTATTTTAAGACGGCAGGGACCCGACTTCGACGACCAAATCTCCCCTGGGGGCTACAGGTAGGGAACGGTCTTTATGCACTTTTCCAACTCTGTGTGTGGGGGTGGTTAGTGTGTGTAAGGCCCCCCCCCCCCATTGGGGGCTATTGGGGGCCGCAGGACCGCCCACGTCTTTTCCACTTCGTCAGAGATTTCGCTTTTCTTTCTAAGTATGCGCTTCTCATTTCATTCCGGCGTGTTTAAGCGCACGTTTTTAATGGATAACATACCCCCCCCCCCCCCCCAATACTTCAAAACTAAACTGGCTTATCACCCACACAAGCCCCGATGCTCAAAGACATCGTTGCCATAGTTACCGTACAGAGAATAGCCTGTGAGCCGAGGAGCTTTCAAAACAACATGAGATGTTCACATATTGTGTAAAAATATTAACGTGTTTCAAACCCCTGAAACTCGATATGAACAACACATGCACAACTTAATTAAATTAGAGAAGAACGAACAATATGTCGAGATTTTAATATTCCAATCAATGCACGTTTGACATTGAGTTGTCTGCCAGTTGGCCAATCACGCGCTTTGTTTCAGGCCAGCACACAAAATGGCTGAGAGGGCTTCACAGATGCCTGTTTTACTGGAGATTCAAATGTGTTGTTCTGTGGAATAAATGTCATGGAAACTTGCAGCAGCTTCATTGTATTTAGTGCAAAAAACATAAAAAAACGACAGAAGAAAGTGCTGCGAAGTGGATAAAAATGCAAGAGAACAAGGTCCATGCTGATGTGCTGGAACACAAATGAACCCATGAATCACCTACCTGAAAGGAAAGACTAAAGGCCGGAATTTATGAACATCTAACTGTATGGACTTTAATTAATCTAATTGCACCCTTTATAACGTTAATAGATTCATTCATTCATTCATTCATTCCTTATTCATTCACTCACTCACTCACTTACTCAGACATTCATTCATGAAATTGAGGGCCTGAACTATAACGCGGTGAATTGAACATTGTCACTAATGCCAGCCTGTTGTACAGTTATTAGTCTATAACAGATAATCTCGGAGCTTCATGCGAAAACATGCAGGGACAAAATGCTCCGATTGCGTAACTTACGAACTCGCGGCAAGTAGCAATCAATTTCACTCCCTTTTTCTCCCGTTATCATGGTCCGAAAACGAGCAAACTAACAATACTGACGACCACCCCCCCCCCCCCCCCCCCCCTGCCCGGCCACAGATATGATCCTCGCCTCCACGATCGCCAATCGGCCGCTTATTAATTGAGACCGCTTCTTCACTTTACCGCGAGTACCGGTAGGTTTTCACAGGAAGCACCGAGCTTATTTCTTAACAACTAATTACTCTACAACACGCTGGCATTAGTGACACTGTTTACTTTACTGCAATAGCTTAGACCCCCACACCCCTCTCCACCTCCGATCCCCCACCCCCCCTCCCTCCACACTCTTCCCCCTCTCCCTCCTCATCTTTGTGTGTGACGACAAACGCACCCCCCCCCCCCCCCCCCCCTTTGGTGCAGGAGGCGCGCGCACAGCATCTTGAACGCTCAGCAAATGTTTGGATTCTTCACTAACCGTCATTCTGACTTTGCTTGTGAAGACAGGAGTCGTGGATTGCATTTGTCTGACAATAATAATCAGCATTATTTTTATTGGATAGAATTTATTTGTTTCACATCAACCTGATCATTATATAAATCTTAAAAAGTCAATTTAATTTACAAGCTTATTTTTAAAAAAAAAACATTTTATTGCATTTCATTGTTATTTTCTTTATTTTTATCAATTTGAATTTACTAATTTAACTGTTCATTATAAATCTTCAGGAGTGCATTTCATTTTTAACATTAACATTTTATTGTTAAATTCAATATTTGTATTTCATTGAATTGATTTATTTCTCACTTAACATTACTTTTAAAGACTAATAATTTCAACACCGCTCCCTCCCCCTCACCCCACTCCACCACCCATCCCACACCCCCCCACCCTCCACACTTTTCCCCCTCTCCCTCCTCATCTTTGTGTGTGACGACAAACGCACCACCCCCCCCCCCCCCTTTGGTGCAGGAGGCGCGCACACATCATCTTGAACGCTCAGCGATTGTTTGAATTCTTCACTAACCGTCATTCTTACTTTGCTTGTGAAGACAGGAGTCGTGGATTGCATTTGTCTGACGATAAAAATCAGCTTTATTTTTATTGGATTGAATTTATTTGTATCACATCAACCTGCTCATTATATAAATCTTAAAAATTCCATTTAATTTACAAGCTTATTTTTTAAAGAATAACATTTTATTGCATTTCATTGTAATTTTCTTTATTTTTATCAATTTGAATTTACTAATTTAACTGTTCATTATAAATCTGTGTGTGGGGGTGGTTAGTGTGTGTGATGCCGCCCCCCCCCCCCCCCCGGGGGGGCTACGGGTAGGGTACGGCTGCGTTGGGGGATCAGACCCAACGGGTTTGCCATTGGTCGTCGTGTTTAAGTACACGTTTTTAATCAAATCCTTCACCCCCCCCCCCAATATTTCAATAATAAACTGGCTTCTCACCCATAGAAGCATCACCAGCCCCAGCCCCTGGTGAACGTTCCATCGTGTGATGTCACAATGCCCGATGCTCACAGATGTCCAATCGGAATGGATTCATTTACATATGCCTTTGCAGGAGCACAAGCACTTGGTGAACGTTCCATTGTGTGATGTCACAATGCCCAATGTTCAAATACATTGTTGCCATAGAGGGAGTACAGAGAAGGTTCACTAGACTGATTTCTGGGATGTCAGGACTTTCATATGACGAAAGACTGGATAGACTCGGCTTGTACATGCAAGAATTTAGAAGATTGAGGGGGTATCTTATAGAAACTTACAAAATTCTTAAGGGGTTCAACAGGCTAGATGCAGGAAGATTGTTCCAGATGTTGGGGAAGTCCAGAACAAGGGGTCACAGTTTAAGGATAAGGGGTAAATCTTTTAGGCCCGAGATGAGAAAAACATTTTTCACACAGAGAGTGGTGAATCTCTGGAATTCACTGGCACAGAAGGTAGTTGAGGCCTGTTCATTGGCTGTATTTAAGAGGGAGTTAGATGTGGTCCTTGTGACTAAAGGGATCAGGGGGTATGGAGAGAAGGCAGGTACAGGATACTGAGTTGGATGATCAGCCACGATCATATTGAATGGTGGTGCAGGCTCGAAGGGCCGAATGGCCTACTCCTGCACTTAATTTCAATGGTTCTATGTTTCCCTCTCCGCACCCCTCTCCCACCCATCCCTCTCTCCCCCACCCCCCTTCCCTCTCTACGCCACCCCCTTCCTCCTACCCCTCTGTCCCTCTTCCATCACTCCCCCTACCCCTCTCCACCTCCCTCCCCACTCTTCCACCTCTCCCCCTTCCCCCTCCACTCTCCCTCCCCACTCTTTCCCCTCTCTCCCCCACCCCTCTCCCCCTCCCTCCCTCCTCCCCTACCTCCACATCCTCCCCCTCCCCCACATATCTCTTCCCATCCCCCTCTCTCACCCCCTACCCCGCTCTCCTTTCCCTCCCAAATCTGTCCCATTTCCTCCACCTCCTCTCCCCTCCCTCCCCTCTTCACATCCCCCCCCCCCCCCCCCCCCCACCTGTGTGTTTGGGGGTTGGTTAATATGAGTTTGATGCCGCAGCCCCCCCTCCCCCCCCCTGCAAAACGCCGTTGGGGAAACAGACCCAACGGGTCTGCACTTGGTCTAGTTAGTTTTAAAGGCCTCGTAAAATAGTTATAGTAGTTTAAAAATCAATCTCTAAACCCGCGACCGCCAGCAACCGTAGGGTCTCATAAAGCAAACCACAGAAGGTAAGTTGTATATTTTTACATTAAAAAGGGCTTCTAAAGATCCCTTTATACAAAGTTTAATATTGCGAGCAGCTCATTTTGGCCCCGTTATATCCCGCAGTATTTTTCTGGGCATTTGAGGGCACAAATCTACCGCAATGTGAACGTTCTAAACCAGCGCGTTCACAGGATCCCACTAGAAAGCTGATTTAAATGGGCATTTATTTACAGCAATTAAACACTAAATTCCTTCCATTTGGTCTATAAATTAATGTAAATGAGATTTAAAAATCATGTTTTATTGTGAATTATTTGTGAATATTATTTGGACATTTAGGCTATTTAAAAATGTTAATCATTTATTAAGAAATGGATAGATGTTTAGATCTAGTAATTGAAGTCTGAAATTAGCTGCAATTAGGTAACTAACTAATTATATGCTTTAATTTCAGGTCATTCAAGTAAGATTATTTTATATTTGTTTCAGAATGCTTCAATCTATGATAACTGAAAATTTCATTCAGTTCTCTTAATTTTTAAGAAAGTTATGGGCTTTTGACTGTTCACGATCACAGCTTTTTTGTTATGTCCATAGAAAATCAATAGGGAACAAGATGCTCATTTCCCAGTATGAAAATGGCCATAACTTTTTAAATACTTGAGATATGAAAGTGAATTAGGTGTCAAATTAAACTTATTTTTATGCTTTATCTGATGGGATAAATTGCAGACTTGATTTTTAAAACCTCAAAATTTTGTAACATTGCTAGACAAAGGGGTTAATTAAGAGGGGGGGGGGGGGAAGAGTATGAAAGATAGCTTGCGGGGAATATAAAAACGGACTCTAAAGGCTTCGTTAGATATGTAAAAAGGAAAAGATTAGTGAAGACAAATATAGGTCCCAATCAGAGACAGGTGAATTTATAATGGGAAACAAGGAAATGGCAGAACAGTTAAACGAGTACTTTGGTTCTGTCTTCACTAAGGAAGACACAAACAATCTCCTGGAATTACAGGGGGACCGAGGATCTAGTGAGAGGGAGGAACTGAAGGGAATCCACATTAGTCAGAAGATTATGTAAGGTAAACTGTTGGGACTGAAGGCAGATAAATCCCCAGGGCCAGATGGTCTGCATCCCAGAGTACTCAAGGAGGTGGCCCTAGAATTCATGGATGCATTGGTGATCATTTTCCAATGTTCTCTCGACTCTGGATCAGTTCCTGTGGACTGGAGTGTAGCCAATGTAACTACACTTTTTAAGAAAGGAGGGACAGAGAAAATGGGGAATTATAGACCAGTTAGCCTTACATTGGCAGTGGGGAAGTTGCTGGAGTCGATTATTAAAGATGTTATAGCAGCGCATTTGGAAAGCAGTGATGGGATCAGTCAAAGTCAGCATGGATTTATGAAAGGGATATCATGCTTGACTAATCTTTTGGAATTTTTTGAGGATGTAACAAGTAGAATGGATAAGGGATAGCCAGTGGATGTGGTGTATCTGGACTTTCAAAAAGCCTTTGACAAGGTCCCACACAAGAGATTTGTGTGCAAAAATTAAAGCATATAGTATTGGGGGTAGGGTATTGGCATGGATAGAGAACTGGTTGGTAGACATGAAGCAAAGTATGAATTAACGGATCCTTTTCAAAATGGCAGGCAGCGAATTAACGGGTCCTTTTCAAAATAGTAGGATACGGCAAGGCTTGGTGCTGGGACCCCAGTTGTTTAAAATATATATTAACGATTTAGACAAGGGAATTAAATATAACATCTCTAAATTTGCAGATGACACAAAGCTGGTTGGCAGTGTGAACTGCGAGGAGGATGCTATGAGGCTGCAGGGTGATAGATTGGGTGAGTGGGCAGAAGCATGGCAGATGCAGTATAAGGTGGATAATGTGAGGTTATCCACTTTGGCGGCAAGAACAGGAAGGCAGATTATTATCTGAATGGTGTCAGATTAGGTGAAGGGTAGGTGCTACGAGACATGGGTGTGTTTGTACATCAGTCACTGAAAGTAAGCGTGCAGGTACAGCAGGAAGTGAAGAATACCAATCTGACCTTCATTGCGAGAGGATTTGAGTTTAGGAGTAAAGAGGTCCTACTGCAGTTGTGCAGGGCCTTGCTGAGACTGCACCTGGAGTATTGTGTGCAATTTTGGTCTCCTAATTTGAGGAAGGATATTATTGCTATTGAGGGAGTGCAACATAGGTTCACCAGGTTAATTCCCGGGATGGCTGGACTGACGTATAATGGTCGACTGGGCTTGTATTCACTGGAATTTAGAAGGATGAGAGGGTATCTTATAGAAACATATAAAATTCTTAAAGGATTGGACAGGGTAGATGCAGGAAAAATGTTCCCGATGTTGTGGGAGTCCAGAACCAGGGTCACAGTTTATGAATTAGGCCATTTAGGACTGAGATGAGGAAAAACCTTTTCACCCAGACAGTTGTGAATCTGTGGAATTCAGTACCACAGAAGGCAGTGGAGGCCAATTCACTGGATCTTTTCAAGAGAGAGTTAGATTTAGCTTTTAGGGCTAAGGGAATCAAGGGTTATGGGGAAAAAGACGGAACGGTACTGATTTTGGATGATCAGCCATGATCATATTGAATGCGGTGCTGGCTCGAAGGATCGAGTGGCCTACTCCTTCACCTATTTTTACAATTACTGTAACTCCTCATCTTCTTTCCATACTTCACACTTTTTTTTCTCCTTTCCACATCCAGCAATTTTTACTATTCCACCTCTCTGCCATTAACCCTTTACCTCGTCTGTCCCTTTCATCTCAACACACCAACGCTCTGCTGGGGACACAAGGAACTGCAGATGCTGGAATCTTGAGCAGAAGGCAATATGCTCGAGGAACTCAGTGCATCAGGCAGCATACTCTCAAGCATAAAAGGGTTCAGAAAAGATTACAAGGATGTTGCCAGGACTAGAGGGTGTGTGCTATAGGTTGAGGTTGAGTGGGCTGGGTTTCTATTCCATGGAGCACAGGAGGATGAGGGGAGATCTTACAGAGCTATACAAAGTCATAAGAGGAACTAGATCGAGTAGATGCACAGAGTTTCTTGCCCAGAGTAGAGGAATCGAGGACCAGAGGACATAGGTTCAAGGTGAAGGGGAAATGTAATAGGAATCCGAGGGGTAACTTTTTCACACAGATGGGTGTATGGAACAAGCTGCCAGAGGAGGTAGTTGAGGCTGGGACTACCCCATCGTTTAAGAAACAGTTAGACAGGTACATGGATAGGACAGGTATGGAGAGATATGAACCAAGTGCAGGCAAGTGGGACTAGTGTAGCTGGGACATGTTGGCCGGTGTGGGCAAGTTGGGACGAAGGGCCTGTTTTCCACACTATGACTATGACTATGACTCTATAACTCTATATGTGGAGGGAAATAGATAGATAATGTTTTGGGTAGGGACCCTTTGTTGGACTGATTGGAGTAAGGTGGGAGGGAGGAGAAAGCTGGATAAATAAGGTAGGGGTGGGACAAAGCCTGGCAGGAAATTTGAAGGGGGGGGGGGTTGTTGGCAGATGGTTGGAGTAAGTGACAAAGGCTAGAGGTGAAAAGAAGTCAAAAGCATGTCAGATAAGAGTGTGAAATGTAAAGCCAGAGGAAGGGATATATGTGGCGAGGTTAGGGAATTAGTGGGAAAAGGGGAGATAACAGAGAAATGTGGGACATGGGGATGGGAGATGAGCATATGGAGGAAGGGAAAGGAGCAGGTGACTGAGGGGTGGGAGATGGTAGGAGAAATTAATGTGTACTCGGATGTGAGAGTGGGGCAGGAGAAAAAGATGGGAGGGGTGGAGTGGGCTATTTTGTGAAATTGCAGAAGTCAATGTTCAATGTTGGGTTGCAAACTACTCAAGCAGAATATGGGGTGCTGTTTCTATAGTTTGCATGTAGCTTCACTCTGGCATTGGAGGAGGCCGAGGTCAGAAGATTGGCATGGGAATGAGAAGGGGAGTTAAATATTTAGCAATTGGGAGATCTAGATGGCCTTGGCAGACCGAGTATGTATTTGGCAAAATGACCGACTAGTCTATGCTTGGTCTCATCAGTGTCAAGTAGTCCATATGACTTGCCAGTCTTTGCTCCAAAATTCAGTCATCCTCCTCTGTTGTCCTCCCGTGGTCGGGGGGCTCCCGAACCCCCGCTGTCGCCACTACGGGCGGCCCGATGCTCAGGCCCGCTCGCCGGGGTGATGGAAGTCCGACGTTGGGACTGGAGGACATCCTCCACGGCTTGGACATCCGAAATGGCCACCTCCTACCAGAGTCCGTGGCTCCCGAAGTCCACAGGCCGCGCTGGGTGGAGATTCAACGCTGGCGGTCCTCGGCAAAGGGTCCCAGGTCTCTGCGATGTTGAAGACACTGCCGGCCGTGCTGGAAGCTCTGCAGACCACAGCTCCGATGTAGATGCAGCAGGTCCAACACTCCGGAGCTTGCACGGCGATCCCAGCTAAGGCATCGCCCGCTCTGCGATGTATCTAGCACTGCGCCGCCGCTGCTGGAGCTCTGGTTCGGTCCCCGGCAGGAAAGGCCGCTCCAATCCAGGTGGTAGGCCGTGAGGAGGGGGGGGCGAGGACGCGACTTGGAGAATAGTCGAGTCCTCGCCAGGAAGTGACTGTGAAGCGGTTTCCCCCTTACCCTACCCCCCTCCCCCACATAGAAAAGTTAAAGAAACTAAAGAAACATACATTTAAAACTAACCATAAATTAAAAAAAGATAGGAAAACAAACAGACTGTACGAAAAGGCTGCCTTCAGTGCGGCGCTCCTAATACTGGCAGGGAACAGAAAACTGGCAGGGAACATAAAAACTGACTGCAAAAGTTTTTATAGATATCATCGGTAGTGGGGAAACTGCTAGAGTCAGTTATTAAAGATGGGATAGCAGCACATTTGGAAAGTGGTGAAATCATTGGACAAAGTCAGCATGGATTTACGAAAGGTAAATCATGTCTGACGAATCTTATAGAATTTTTCGAGGATGTAACTAGTAGCGTGGATAGGGGAGAACCAGTGGATGTGGTGTATCTGGACTTCCAGAAGGCTTTCGACAAGGTCCCACATAAGAGATTAGTATGCAAACTTAAAGCACAAGGCATTGGGGGTTCAGTATTGATGTGGATAGAGAACTGGCTGGCAAACAGGAAGCAAAGAGTAGGAGTAAACGGGTCCTTTTCACAATGGCGGGCAGTGACTAGTGGGGTACCGCAAGGCTCAGTGCTGGGACCCCAGCTATTTACAATATATATTAATGATCTGGATGAGAGAATTGAAGGCAATATCTCCAAGTTTGCGGATGACACTAAGCTGGGGGGCAGTGTTAGCTGTGAGGAGGTTGCTAGGAGACTGCAAGGTGACTTGGATAGGCTGGGTGAGTGGGCAAATGTTTGGCAGATGCAGTATAATGTGGATAAATGTGAGGTTATCCATTTTGGTGGCAAAAACAGGAAAGCAGACTATTGTCTAAATGGTGGCCGATTAGGAAAAGGGGAGATGCAGTGAGACCTGGGTGTCATGGTACACCAGTCATTGAAAGTAGGCATGCAGGTGCAGCAGGCAGTGAAGAAAGCGAATGGTATGTTAGCTTTCATAGCAAAAGGATTTGAGTATAGGAGCAGGGAGGTTCTACTGCAGTTGTACAGGGTCTTGGTGAGACCACACCTGGAGTATTGCGTACGGTTTTGGTCTCCAAATCTGAGGAAGGACATTTTACTTCGGAGTCACGTGAGTGACTACGTGAAGAACCCGCTTCCAACGCATGCGTGTCATATCGCTACACGCATTGCACGAGTCAACAGGAGGGGGGAGGACATCCCCCAGTAACGGGAGAAGATAAAAGGACCAGCAAAAGGCAGGTAAGGACTCTGCATTTTTAGTTTACACAAATGGACTGAGTAAAAAGGAAGCGGTCTGCTAAAAAGCTGCCCGAGAAACGCGTTGTAAACGTGGATGAACGGCAGAGACAGCAGCCGTCGGCTCTAGAGGCCTCGGTAGAGGAATCAGCTGGGCCAGAAATCATTCTGGCACCGACGAAACTTACTTCAAACGAAAACGCACCATCTAGAAAAGCCCGACTTGGAGCAGCAGCAGGCGACCAGCCCGTATCAATATCGGACCAGGGCTGAACGGGTGCGGGAGACGGAACAAACCCGCTATGAGTGGCTGCATACGGTGCAGCCAGGAGAAACAGCTGACCGGGAACAGACGTGGACCGACAGTCAGGACCGGTGTGGCCAGCGGCGGGACGAGGAAAGCCCGCAAACCAGCACCCGTGAGTACCGGGGACGGGAACAGCGGGGATACAGAGAAGAGCAGCACACTGCTGAAAGGCTGCAGGAATGGGAGCAACCAAAAATAGCAAGTGCAGCTCAACATAGAGACCGTCTAAAGGAGCTGCTGGAGGAGCTCCTTTACAGTGGCAGTCCCATGAATGTGGAGACTAGCCACAGTGGGCAGGCAAGCCCCATATGGGTACCCCATGAGGGACCCCCTGAAATCTCGACCTCTTCGGAGGAGAGTGGGCAGGACCCTGATGGGCCAGACCCTGATCACACAGCTTCCCATGATCCTGAATCTGCAGAAAAACATACACTGCTGGATATGGTGGCTGATTACTTCAAACCAAGTCAAACAGGGGCAGACTTGGATTCCAGGATGGCAGCCAGTATTAATTACATGTCTGGCCATCAACTCCAACAACAAATATTCACAGAGACACTGGCCAGACATCTGCCACCTGGTAACTGTGATGCATTACAAATCCCCAGTGTCAACCAATGCATTTGGAAGCATATGGGGAGGGACATCAGGAACCAGGACCTCAAAATCCAGAAAACCTTAAAGGGGCTTACGGCAGGGATCACAGCCTACACCCGCACCCTGGACAAAACAGAGCTAACTAAAGACCACCAAGACGCACTAGCTCTGTTTTGTAATGTACAATATGAGCTGAATAGCATGCGGAAGGCTGCTATTCAGCCGACACTGGATCCCAAATATGCAACAATTTGCAAACAAAGAGCCGTTAAAACCTCAACCCTTTTGTTTGGGCAAGACTTGTCCAAACAGGTCAAGAAACTGGACGAAGAAGCCAAGACACTGGGGCTCATCAAAGCCAGCACAAAGGCTTATTTTGGATCACGGTACCAGCCACATGTAAGAGCGATAAGTGTGGCTCATACCAGTGGCACTGCCAGAAACCAATACAACCCGCAGCAGCCTTTTTTATGGTATGGCCAGGGACGGCCACCCTGGAAGATGCGGAAGCATCAACCTCCAGTACAACCTCGAACACAACCAATAAAAACAGAACCCCCATTTTTCAAAAAACCAAGAAAATAATACAACCACCAGTAACCATGGAGGTAGGTGGGTGGGGTTCTTTTGTTAAAAAAAAAGGGACCCACGACGGGGGGGGGGGGGAGGTTGCAATACGACAGTTATGAATGGTGTAAAATCACTACAGACTCGTATATTCTAAGCAGTATTCAGGGTTATCTGATAGAATTTACTCATTCCAATAACCCCCCAGTACAACATACACCAGAAAGGCATTTCGTCCTTACAAAAACCGAACAATCTAAAGCCCACATGGAGCTACAACGATTGTATACAAAAGGTGTGATTGAGCATACTACTCATGAACAATTAAAATTTGTATCAAACATATTTATTAAAAATAAAAAAGATGGAGGTTGCAGGATTATCATTGACCTTTCAACCCTAAACACATTCGTTCAATATGTTCATTTTAAGATGGATACCTTTATCACTGCTAAAGAATTAGTATCAGCTGGTTTCTATATGGCAAGCATTGACTTAAAAGATGCATACTATACAGTACCCATCAGAGGGGAACACAGACGGTAGTTAAGTGTAAATTGATACCAGAAACTAATATGGATCATCTAGGATTCACCATTAACACGGTCAATATGTTAGTAACTTTACCAATAGATAAAGCCGCAGCCCTACAGGTGGATTGCAGCGAGCTTCTTGACACCAACAGACCCTCCATTAGACGGGTAGGCCGGATAATTGGGAAGATTGTGGCTACATTCCCGGCCACACATTTTGGGCCATTACATTATCAAAATTTGCAAAGAGCAAAAATTAGAGCACTCAAATTTAACAAAGGTCATTTTGATAGACCTATGGAGCTGCCTACGGAAGCTATAATTGAACTACAGTGGTGGGAACATAGCATTAGGTATTGCTCCAACCCCATCATTATTGACAACCCGTCTATGGTATTACAAAATGGTGTATCCAAAGAAACATTTGGATATCGGCAACATACCTACCAGGTAAGCTAAATTCAGTGGCAGACACCAGGTCACGCAAATTTAATGAAAACACGGAATGGATGTTAAATAAAAATGTATTTGCTGAAATTACAGCAAAATATGGTAGACCAGATATTGATATTTTTGCGTCCAGGTTGAATCACCAATTACCAAGGTATGTGTCCTGGGAACCAGATCCTGGGGCAGAAGCTACAGATACTTTCTCACTGCATTGGGGGAAATGGCGTTTTTTATGCTTTTTCCCCCATTCTGCCTCATCAATCGGGTACAAAGGAAAATTCAACAATATTCTCATAGTACCCGATTGGCCTACTCAACCGTGGTATTCGGTCATACAGGAGATGGTGTTAGAACCATGTTCCATTATTGGACATAGCCCGAATTTATTAATTCATTCAGTAACTGGGGGGCAGTCACCCATGCCATAAGACTATGGATTTGTTGATTTGTAGAGTCTGAAAGACCCACTACACGGCATGGGGCTGTCAGACAGGACGATGAATCTCATCACATCCGCACAAAGACTGTCAACACGGAAGCAGTACCTCGGATACATCAAGAAATGGGGCATATACTGCTTTGACAACAACCTCGACCAAAGGGCCAAGAACATTCCGGCCGTATTGGAATTCTTAACAAACCTCCATTATGATAAACGATTGGGCTACAGTGCCATCAATAGTTCCAGAAGTGCACTCTCCAATTACCTATCACAAGGAACGGAGCGGCACACGGTGGGAACGCACCCCCTGGTAACAAAACTTATGAGGGGCATATTCAATGCAAATCCCCCTAAAACCAGGTACTCCAAAATCTGGGATGTGGGTGTCGTTTTGAACATGCTGAGGAGCTGGTCGCCCATAACAGCATTATCACTGCAGAAACTGACCATGAAGATGGTTATGCTCATGGCGTTAGTTACTGCACAACGAGTCCAGTCATTAAGCAATCTGAGCCTGGACTCCTTGATCATCTCACCAGAGAAACTGGTGTTTGTCATACATGAGTTAATAAAACAAAACAGACCAGGTTCATCGGGTCAAGTGATTGAATTTATGGCATATCCATATGACGAACGTCTGTGTATAGCAAGACATATCCAATTATACATGGAATTACTAAGAGCATTCGAGGTCAGGAAATGGCTTTGTTAATTTCTTACAAGAAACCGCACAAAAGGGTCACGACCCAAACTATCTCAAGGTGGCTCAAATGTGTCCCAAAGATGGCAGGAATAGACACTAATGTTTTTAAATCTCATTCCACCAGGGCTGCAGCAACATCCGCAGCAAAAATTCTGGAGGTACCCACGGACCAAATCCTCAGAATAGCAGGATGGTCATCCGAAAGGACTTTCCAAAGGTTTTATAATAAACCAGTTTTGGAACCATCATCATTTTCGGAAAGCATTTTACGTTCAATATTATAATTTGCCCGAAGGGTTACAGGGCTATGATTTCAATTAATAAATTTATTTTTTCGTTATATCACACAAGTCTTTGTATAAGTGTGTCTAAAATTGCTAATGATACTCTCTCCCAATACCCAAGGCAGTTGTGAAGCATGGACTCGTTCCACGGCATGAGGTCACAGAGCTTTGAAATCTTCACGTAGTCACTCACGTGACTCCGAAGTAAAATAGTAAGATTAAATGAGAACTTACCAGTTTGAACTGCACACCTGTACATGGTACTAACACCATCATCAAGTATGCAGATGATACAACGGTGATTGGCCTCATCAGCAACAACGATGAGTCGGCCTACAGGGAGGAGGTCCAGCACTTAGCAGCATGGTGCGCTGACAACAACCTGGCCCTTAACTCCAAGAAGACCAAGGAGCTCATTGTAGACTTCAGGAAGTCCAGGGGCGGCACGCACACCCCCATCCACATTAACGGGACGGAGGTGGAACGTGTTTCTAGCTTCAGGTTCCTGGGAGTCAACATCTCCGATGACCTCTCTTGGACCCACAATACCTCAACTCTGATCAAGAAGGCTCACCAGCGTCTCTTCTTCCTGAGGAGACTGAAGAAGGTCCATCTGTCTCCTCAGATCCTGGTGAACTTCTACCGCTGCACCATCGAGAGCATCCTTACCAACTGCATCACAGTATGGTATGGCAACTGCTCTGTCTCCGACCGGAAGGCATTGCAGAGGGTGGTGAAAATTGCCCAACGCATCACCGGTTCCTCGCTCCCCTCCATTGAGTCTGTCCAAAGCAAGCGTTATCTGCGGAGGGCGCTCAGCATCGCCAAGGACTGCTCTCACCCCAACCATGGACTGTTTACCCTCCTACCATCCGGGAGACGCTACAGGTCTCTCCGTTGCCGAACCAGCAGGTCCAGGAACAGCTTCTTCCCGGCGGCTGTCACTCTACTCAACAACGTACCTCGGTGACTGCCAATCACCCCCCCACCCCCCGGACACTTATTATCACTTATTATTATTTATTTAAATCATTTGCTATGTCGCTCTTCCAGGGAGATGCTAAATGCATTTCGTTGTCTCTGTACTGTACACTGACAATGACAATTAAAATTGAATCTGAATCTGATCTGTATTTTATGAGGAGGAACGTTGCGGGAATACGTGCCCTCCGCTCCCACCCTCCTATGATCATATCAAAAACTGGTATCTCTTTGATAATCTTACTATGTTAGGTCATTATAGTTTCTGTGACCTCACATCGCTGCTTTGAAGAATGACACGCATGCGTTGGAAGCGGGTTTTCACGTATTCCCTCAACGTTCCTCCTCATAAAATACAGATCAAACTTCAAACTGGTAAGTTCTCGTTTAATCTTACTATTATTGCCATAGAGGGAGTGCAGAGAAGGTTCACCAGACTGATTCCTGGGATGTCAGGACTGTCTTATGAAGAAAGACTGGATAGACTTGGTTTATACTCTCTAGAATTTAGGAGATTGAGAGGGGATCTTATAGAAACTTACAAAATTCTTAAGGGGTTGGACAGGCTAGATGCAGGAAGATTGTTCCCGATGTTGGGGAAGTCCAGGACAAGGGGTCACAGCTTAAGGATAAGGGGGAAATCCTTTAAAACCGAGATGAGAAAAACTTTTTTCACACAGAGAGTGGTGAATCTCTGGAACTCTCTGCCACAGAGGGTAGTTGAGGCCAGTTCATTGGCTATATTTAAGAGGGAGTTAGATGTGGCCCTTGTGGCTAAGGGGATCAGAGGGTATGGAGAGAAGGCAGGTACGGGATACTGAGTTGGATGATCAGCCATGATCATATTGATTGGCGGTGCAGGCTCGAAGGGCCGAATGGCCTACTCATGCACCTAATTTCTATGTTTCTATGTTTCTATGTTTCTACATGCTCTTTGAAGCAGCTTACTAATTAGATCCTCTCCTGCAATGTTTCCTTGTGACTCTAGTTTCCCTTATTAGTTTGTCTCCAATTCCCTTTTGAAATTTACTATTTAATCATCTTCCACAAAGCCTTCAAGCAGAACCTTCTAGATCTAAACGTGTATCTGCATTAAATAAAAATTCTTCTCGTCTCACCTCTCCGGCAAAAGTTAGTTGGAGAATTGTAATTGCATTCTGGTTCAAAAGAGTCAGGGAGCCATAATCAATCATATGGATACAGAGGCAAACAGAATATATCTCATACCATCTATGGAGGTCATCTAACATTTTCCTTGATATTAAAGACAAAGTGTTTCCCTTTTAATTATATTAACTTTTCAATATAATGGAGAAATCATCTGATGAAGATTGATTCAGCATCAAATGACAACATCAAACTGCCAACTTAATTATGTTTAATTTGGTGACATTGTACTTGTCTGTACAGAAAATAAAGTTTTGATAACAAAATAGAAATGATATAATGTTACACAAAGGAAAATAGCTCGTTAGTAATTTTAGCAGCTTATTATATAGTTTCTCAATTTTTGGTTGCCTTGTGATATAATTATCCCTTCTTCACAGGTGGATGTAAACATTTCCTTTGCATTAGTTTGAAGGGTAAGAGAATTATCGGCCATTATTATTATCACTGATAATATCTTTTCCATCTGGCCATTATTATGGTACTCTTGGGGGGGGGGGGGAGGGGGTGCGGTGGGTGGGTGGTGGGATGAGAGGGGAGTGAGGGTGGGAGGTGAGGTGGTGGAGAGTAGCCAGAGAAGTTGTCTTGGCACTACTTTGAAGAAGATTCGTGGAATTGTCCTGCTTATAATTTACCTGCCAACCAGCATTTTCAAAAAACATCTGGCCATTATTGGATGACTGTTTCTCAGACTTTGCTCTTCACAAGTGGCCCCCATTTTTCACTGCATTGTAAAGGCATTTAAACAATTATGTTTGTTGGGTCTTCCTTTGGAACTTGCATCCTGGCTTTTCTGAGATGCACAGGCCTGGAATGGGTCTGGGCAGGCACAGCAATGGAAATAAAAACTAAACACATACTACAACAGATAGGCAATGCATTCCACCCATTTATCAGAAGGCACACAAACGAAAGTGAAGGCAAATCAATTCATTAGATGCCCCATTGGACTGAAAATATGCCCAACCATCTTCTGTAATGAGGGCCAACTGCAGGAATCAATGATTAAACTATTGTATGAAAATAAAATAATAGTTGGATATTGGTGGTGAATCTGTGAAATTCATTACCACCGAAGGCTGTGGGGGCCAAAGTCATTGGGTATGTTTCGAATGGAGATTGATGGGTTCGTGAGTAGTAAGAAGGCAGGAGAATGGGGTTGAGGCGGTTGAGAGAGAAAAATATATCCGCAATGATCTAATTATGCTCCCATGTCTTATGATCTTATGGTAGGATCTTACGTGTCTTTCTCTCTCCATTCCCCCACCCCCCACCCCCCTTCCCAGTTCTCTCACCAGTCTTATTGCCTCCGACTAGATTCTATCTCTGTTCCGCCCATTCCCCTGACATCAGCCTGAAGACGGGTCTCAACCTGAAACTACACCATTCATTCTCTCCAGAGATGCTGCCTGTCCCACTGGGTTGCTCCAGCATTTTGTGTCTATCTTATGATCTTATGAAGTAAAACAAAGTTGCACAATATTTGCATTCAAACTTGTCAAATTACTCATGGTCTAATGCACAGGGTCAAGCAAAAATAATTAAATTGCTGGAATGACTTTGTACGTTACGCTATATATCGGAATTATAATAAATTATGCATGCAAGGTAGATATTTTGGAATATTAATTCACCTTCCATCATTAGGTATGGTGTTAGGTTCTGTATTTTTTACTTTTTGGGGGTGTACAATTCCATTAAGACCATGAGTAATTTGAAATGATAAAGCATTTAACCTGAATGGAAATCTATCTTCAGCAATAAACTGACGTAATTTTTCCCATCAATATATAATTACTTTGTATTCAAATTTTATCAAGGATTATACCAGAATCAAGTGATATGAGGAAAAAGCAGGAATGGGGTACTGATTTTGGATGATCAGCCATGATCATATTGAATGGCGGTGCTGGCTCGAAGGGCCGAATGGCCTACTCCTGCACCTATTTTTCTATGTTTCTATGATGCCTAGTGCCCTGGCATTCTAAATTGCAATGATAATCTCAATCATTTAACAGGACATAAAACAGTGCAGCATAGGAACAGGTTCTTTGATCTACAATATTTGCACCAACCAAGAAGCCAATTCAAACCAATCCCATCTCCCTCACGTCTAAATCTCCCATTCTCTGCCTGTTTGTGTCCCTGTCTAAATGCTTCTTAATGTTGCTTTCACATCACCTACTATCACCTCCCTGGGAAGCATGTTCCAGGCATCTACCACTCTCTGAGTAAAATATCTTGCCCCATAAATATTCTTTAAACTTTCTCCCCTCTCACCTTAAATCCCACCTCTAGTTCTCTAGCACTTTAACATTTCCACCCTGTGAAAAACACCCTGGCTTTCCAAATTTTATATACTTCACCTAGGTCATCCTTTGACCTCCGATGCTCCAGAGACAATACTCCAAACCTGTCCAGCATCTTGTCCCTGCACTGATCCCTGGAACACCACTGGTCACTTGTGCTTTGGAAATAATCTTGTCTAAAGTGTCTCTAGAAGTCCAGTTGTTACTAAGTCCAGAGTTTCCATTGCCTACTCAAATATAATTTCCTCTATATACTGTATGAATGGTGGTAAAGGGAAAACAGGGAATAAGATACCAGTAACTTGTCATTGGACATAGGAAGATGTGAGAATCCATTATTATGGAGGTGGTAACAGGGCACTTGGAAAATTAAAATACAATTGGATAGTCAACCCTGATTTATTTAAAATACGAAAGTAATGTTTGACAAACATATTGGAATTTTTACGGCCAAACCAGCTGATGAAATACTTGGATCTTCAGAAGGCCTTGAATAAGATGTCACACCATAGATTTTTAAACAAAATGTAATCACTGATTCCAATCGTAGTATTGCATCCTGAGTACCAAATGGGGTAGTACTCAGATGATCGAAGTTGGATGATAAGGTGAATTTCTTCAAGCTTATATTAGGGTTTGTTGGAGCAGTGTAAAAAGGAATAGTCAGAGGGTACGTTGGAATATTCCAGATGTGGTTTAACCAACATTTTGTACGACTGTAACATGATGTCCCAACTCTTGTTCTGAATGCCAAGGCCAATGAAGCCAAAGTGTGGCAAATGTCTTTTTCACCACCTTGTCCACCTGTATCACCACTTCCAGGGAACTATGCAGTAGTACACCAGGGTCTCTCTATTCTACAACTCCCCAGGTCCTGCCATTTATGGTGGAATAAGAAATTGGGATTGTGTTTATTCTTCTTCTTTTCGTGTCCATCTTGTTACAAATGTTGATCTCGCTATCATCGTCCATCCTGAAAAGGATGCAAGTTTCCGGCGACAATCAGTGGAAGCCATCAGTTGTCGCAATAGATGATGGTGATAGCAGAATTAGCACAGGATACTTCCAGTTCCCAGCCCCACGATGTGGACACTTCTGCTATGGGGCCATTGTGTTCATTGAAACAGCTTGATATACTGTTCTATGAGTGTCTGCCTCCAGACAACTGCATCTTCCCTTTCTATACCTGCTCCTCCAAATCCCAATACACAAAACACTGGCCAGGGCTGAGCCTGCCCCATTCCCAGGTTAAGGAGATTACATCAGGCTATTCTCAATTTGGAGATCCATTATCGAATGCACCACAAGATGTCTGCAGAGAAATCCAGACAGTGAAAATATTGCCTTTGCAATATTTCTCAGAGCTTGTCGAGTAAGGTTACAGGCGAATGTGTGATTATTCTTTGCCCGCATCGGTTTTGGAGAAGTGCTGTCTGGTCGGATTAAAGCTCAACTTCCCAAATATCCAGACTTTGATCTGGTGAAGGCAGTTCAAATGTTATGTGCTCTGCATGCAGTCTGTTCCATGATGAAAGAAAAATGGCTTGTTCACCACAAGTCAACAATAACCCATCAAGATTTATCACGTTTATTCATAGACCAGGATAAACATTCAGGAAGTGCCCTCCTTTCTAGTTCCAGACTGTCTCAGGATCGTACTGTAGCTTCCTCAAGTTAGTGCGAGTCAGTGCAGGAATGTAATGCTGAGGCTTTTAAGGCATTGGTCAAATCACACAGAGTATTGTGAGCACTTTTGGGCCCCATATCTGAGGAGGTATGTGCTGGCATTTGAGAGGATCCAGAGGAGGTTTACGAGAATCATCCCCGGGACGATTGGGTTAATTTATGATAAGCATTTGCTGGCTCCGTGTGCAGACGGGACGCCGAAGGACAAGAAGCCGAAGCAAAGAAGTGGAAGCCAAGATACTGAACGGAAATGATGCCTAAAAGCCAAATAACCGAATGGACATGACGCCTAAAAGCCAAATAACCGAACGGACACAACGCCGAAAAGCCAAATAATCGAAAGGGCACGACACCTAAAAGCCAAATAACCGAATGGACACGGCACCGAAAATCCAAATAACCGAACGGACACGATGCCTTAAAGCCTAATAACCGAACGGACACGACGCCTAAAAGCCAAATAACCGAAAGGGCACAACGCCGAAAGGGTACAAGCCCAAACGCAGAACGCACATGATACCGCCAAACGGACATGACGTCTCCGGGGCCGGGATTTGTCTGAGATCTTGTCAACAATTGGTCCAAACCCCCACATCCATCACATCACTGGCCGGGGGTGACGGGAGGGTGGGGGGGTTTTAATTTTCCTTTGCCACTTCTGGACTTTCTTGAATATAAAATAAAACCCCGTGTGATTGGATCGCAGCAGCTTGGAGTCACTGCCAAAGAGGGAGGGGAGGGAGAGAGAGGGAGAGAGAGAGAGAGAGAGAGAGGAAAAGAGAAAGAGGGAGAGAGAGAGAGAGAGGGAGAGTGAGAGTGAGAGAGAGAGAGGGAGAGAGGTGAGGAAAAGAGAAAGGGAGAGAGAGAGAGAGGGAGAGAGAGAAGGAGAGAGAGAGAGAGGGAGAGAGAGAGAGAGAGAGGGGGAGAGAGAGAGAACGAGAAAGAACGAGAGAGAGATAGAGAGATTCCAGCCTCTTAACCCCAAGCACCGTGGTAGATCAACGCTTACAAAAATAATCCGTCTCAATGATCTTTGGCAGTGACTCCAAGCTGCTGCGATCCAATCACACGGGGTTTTATTTTATATTCAGGAAAGTCCAAAAACGGCAAAGAAAATTTAAAAATCCCCCCCACCCTCCCGTCTACCCCGACCAGTGATGCGATGGAAATGGGGGTCTGGACTAATCGCTGACAAGGTCTCGGACAAATCCCATACCCGGAGACGTCATGTCTGTTCGGCGGCTTTTCGACGTCATGTCCGTTCTGCGTATTGTCCTTTCGCCGTGGAGGCCGTTTGGGTTCGTATCCTTTCGGCGTCATGTCCGTTCGCTTATTTGGCTTTTAGGCATCGTGTCTGTTCGGTTATTTGACTTTTCAGCGTCGTGTCGGTTCGGTTATTTGGCTTTTAGGCATCGTGTCGGTTCGGTTATTTGGCTTTTCGGTGTTGTGTCCATTCGGTTATTTGGCTTTTCGACGTCATTTCTGTTCAGTACCTTGGCTTCCACTTCTTCGCTTTGGCTTCTCGTCCTTCGACGTCCTGTTCGGGTACATGCTGGCTCTGGGTCTATACTCGCTGGAGGTTAGAAGTATGAGTGGGCACTTCATTGAAACTTACCGAATAGTGAAAGACTTAGATAGAGTGGATATGGAGAGGATATTTCCACTAGTGGGAGAGCCTATGACCAGAAAGCACAACCTCAGAATAAAAGGACGTACCTTTAGAAAGGTGATAAAGAGAAAGTGGTGAATCTGTAGAAAGTGGAGGGTGGTGAATCTGTAGAATTCATTGCCACAGATGGCTGTGGAGGCCAAGTCATTGGGTACCCTTAAAGCAGAGATAGATAGGTTTTTGATTAGTAAAGGGGTCAGGCGTTATGGAGAGAAGCAGGAGAATGAGGTTGAGAGGGAAAAATAGATCAGCCATGATTGAATGGTGGAGTAGATTGGCCTAATTCTTTTCCTATGACTTATGAACTTATGAATTTATGAGTGGATTAAATAACTCTGTTCGATTGGAAATTCTTCAAACAAGGAAAGTACGTGTAATATGTCACACAATGCTTAATTTCAAGATTGGAGATGAATCCACCTTTCCTAGGAAGAGAGTCTAGGTGACCTCCCTAAGTGACTGGTTTGCTGAAAATTGCAAGAAATTGCTGGCATGCTCTGTACTTGCCCACAATAGCAGAGGGATGAGAAATTTATGCTTAACATCATCTTCGCTGTAGACATAGAAACATAGAAACATAGAAAATAGGTGCAGGAGTAGGCCATTCGGCCCTTCGAGCCTGCACCACCATTCAATATGATCATGGCTGATCATCCAACTCAGTATCCCGTACCTGCCTTCTCTCCATACCCTCTGATCCCTTTAGCCACAAGGGCCACATCTAACTCCCTCTTAAATATAGCCAATGAACTGGCCTCAACTACCTTCTGTGGCAGAGAGTTCCAAAGATTCACCACTCTCTGTGTGAAAATTTTTTTTCTCATCTCGGTCCTAAAGGATTTCCCCTCTATCCTTAAGCTGTGACCCCTTGTCCTGGACTTCCCCAACATCGGGAACAATCTTCCTGCATCTAGCCTGTCCAACCACTTAAGAATTTTGTAAGTTTCTATAAGATCCCCCCTCAATCTCCTAAATTCTAGCGAGTACAAGCTGAGTCTATCCAGTCTTTCTTCATATGAAAGTCCTGACATCCCAGAATCAGTCTGGTGAACCTTCTCTGCACTCCTTCTATGGCAATTATGTCCTTCCTCAGATTTGGAGACCAAAACTGTACGCAATACTCCAGGTGTGGTCTCACCAAGACCCAGTAGCCCTGGTTCGGAGCTGCAACCACTGTTGTGATTGCCATATGTGATATATTTTCATCAGCAGTAATTTGGTGAAGCAAACTCTCCTCAAGATCCTTGTTGTAAAGCCCAAGAGAAATGAGAAAAATTGCTCTGTAATGATCCTTGGTCGGTAGCTTCCTCTGCTAAGGATCCTTATCTGTGGCTTCATTCACCCTTTCCCAACAGGCATGCCTATTCACTGGACTCTTTCCTCACTCTCTCTACAATACCATGGACGGAGATGAATCGATGCCAATGCAAAAAGTTGGTTAAAGCTTCGAAGTCAGGAAACAGCCAAATCTCAAGCACACCAGTCCCTGAAAAACAGAGCTTCCCTGCAAATGCTGAACAAAAAGCCAAAGTTGCTGGAAATTCTGAAGAAATCCAAGTGATTTGCAGCATTGACTGTAACTGCTCGGTCAGGTATTATTTCTGTTTTGCATTTGATCATTTAAGTTTCAATGTCAGGGACTTGAGGGCATACCTTTAAGATGAGAGGAGCAAAACTTAAAGAAGAAGTGGGGAGAGTGGGTTTTGTACACAGAGAGTGGTGGTGGGTGCCTGGAACATACTGTCAAGTATGGTGGTGGATGCAGATACGATAGTGGCGCTTAAGAAACTTTTAGATAGATACATCGATATGCTAGAAATGAAGGGGTATGAAATTTAGATTCGTTTATCAGCATTATTTTCAGCACAGGAATTGTGGTCTGTTTCTGTGCAGTACTTTTTTATGTTCTTTCTATGTCATGCTGATATCTTCAAAGGATCACCAGAGTTTTGGTTCATTAGACTTTTTTTCTATTAAAAACAGAGACATTTAAATGTATTAAACAGCCGTTGGCACTGGAGTAGTACTCAACCAACTGCATCGTGCTGTGGTTCAGCTGGTAACACAGAGAAGTGTTGGCTGACTGTAATGCATAAGGACTGACTCACACACCTGAACATTGCTACAATGAAGTGAGGAACCAAGTGCTGGCAATTCAGATTCCCTGCTCAGTTGCTGGTCTCAGCACCGCATCCAGTGGTGGAGCACAAACCAAATGAGACAAGTAGTCAGATGTACTTTGCATCTGTCCCACCCAACCTTATGCAAGATTTGCGTTATTTATTTTAAGTAATCTTGATGTTTTTAATTAATTTCTAGCACTTCATTTAACTTGAAATTTTGTCTAATATTTATTCAATAAGATTTTTAAATTATTTAAATCCAGTTAAACAAATTATAAATGTCCACGATCATCAAAACCATTTAAATTTAGTTAATAGGCATTAGATCACACAAAACTGTCAAAAGGCAATCGAGGGAGCACAATGGCGCAGCTGGTAGAGCCACTACCTCACAGCGCCAGAGAAATAGGTTCAGTCCTGACCTTGGGTGCTGTCTGTGTGGAGTTTGAACATTCTCCCTGCATATTTGCATGGGTTTCCTCCGGGTGCTCCAGTTTCCTCTCACATCCCAAAGAGATGTAGGTTTGTATGTTAACAGGTCTCTGCAAATTGCTCCTGGTGTGTAGAAAGTGGATGTGAAGGGGGGATAACTTAGAACTAGTGTGAACGTTGGTGGTGGGGGCGCTGCGAGCTGGCAGCCCTGCTACTAGCGTGTTAGTTTTCTACTTTTTTTGTATTTGTTAGTGTGTTTTTAATGTCTCTCTGTATGTGTTGTGTGGGGGGTGGTGTGGTGGGGGGGGAGGGGGGCGGGGGGCGGGGGGGGGGGTAAGGGGGAAACCATTTTGGTCGTCTCCTCCATGGAGAGGCGACTTTTTCCATGTTGCCTCCCCCGTGGCCTAACATCGAGGATCGGTGCGGCCTTTCCCGGAGACGCGCCTGGGGCTTCAGCAGCGGGCGTAGCGAGGATGCTTTCGTCACGGAGCGGGCGAGCCCTCGCCGGGGGTCGCCGGAGGGGAGCACTTCATTCGCTGGCCCGGGCAGCCTGAGGCCGCAGTCTGCAGAGCTCCAGTTAGCGCGGCGTCCGGAGCCTGGGGTCCCTTGTTGTGGACCCGGGAGGAGAAGAGCTCCGACCGCCGGCCCACGGCCAACTTTTACCACTGGAGCAGCGGGGGCTTACCATCCGGAGCGGGGTCTCTTGTCGGGGATCCCTGGAGAGGAGCTACGATCGCCGGCCCTGCAGTCCGCAGTGCTTCTTCTTCTCACTGCGGCGCGGCGGGGACTTTAAATCTTCGACTGCCGGCCTGCAGCCTACACCAACTTGAAGCCGCGGTCTCTGGGGGGGAGGCACCGATTCAGGACTTACCATGACTTACCTTGTCTGAACATCTGGACGCTGGCAGCGGCGACTGCGGAGGGTTGTGGTCCCTACCATGGGAGAAAATGGAGGAGGACTGGCCAAATGTTGTGCCTTCCACCACAGTGAAGAATGCTGTGGTGGATGTTTGTGTTAAATTTTTATTGTGTATTGTGTGTTCTTTTTTTATGATACCGCTGCTGGTTCTGAATTTCCCTGAGAAAGGGATTAATTAAGTATTTTTCTATCTATCTATCTATCTATCTATCTATCTATCTATCTATCTATCTATCTATCTATCTATCTATCTATCTATCTATCTATCTATCTATCTATCTATCTATCTATCTATCTATCTATCGTCGGTGTGGGCCGAAGGGCCTGCTTCCATGCTGTACCATTCGATCAATCAATCAATGTAAAACTCCACCACAGACTCTGCTGACTAAGGACTCGTGGGTGCTTGTTGACTGTTCAATTCTGCAAAACATCCACAGAAGCTGGGCCTCAATGCTTTGGGCTTCCTAAGGCCCATGGAGCTGCAAGAGTAGGTGCAGCCTCAGGTATAGCTCAGTTCATGAAGAGAGGCAATTTGATGAGCAGAACACAATCCAGCTCATTTCAATCATCAGAGATAGATTACAAAATCTAATTACCGCAGGTGCTGAATATCCAAAAAAAGAAAGCAAAGAAAGATGGAAATATTCAGCAAGGCAGAAGATATCAATTCAGTTTGGTGACCTTTCATCCTCTCATAAAGGATTTCCCCCAAAGTAGTAACGTTTGCTCTTTTCAAATAGATTTTGCATGTGATTATGCAGATGGCCAGGATTCACATTTCGAAATTCACATTCACCATTTCACATTCTAAATGTAAAAAATTTGCAAACCTGTAGTTTTATAAGATTGCGGCGTAAAGCCCCTGTCCCACTTTCACAACCTAATTGGCAACCTCTGCCGAGTTTGCCCTTGACTCATACTCGCAGCATGGTCGCCACGAGGCCGTAGGAGGTCATAGGAGGTCTTCGTAACTCTTCCTCATGCTCGTGAGTGGTCTCCACGTACTCGTGGCCTCAAGTAGGTGGCGACGTTTTTTCCAGCCTGATAAAAAATGTCCACGAGTAAAAAAAAGGTCGACATGGAAAAAATTGATACTTTTTACTCGTAGGTAGGTCGTTGGTAGGTCGTAGTAGGTCATGATGGTAGTGGTAGGTAGTCGTAGGTCAGTAATTGCAAACATGACATCATTTTATCATATGATCATTTCCACTCCTAGCTAGTAGTAGTTGGTCTTAGGTGTGGAAGACTGAGGTCGAGGGGGGTCGTAGGAGGTCGGAGACATAGTCATAGGAGGTCGTAGGAGGTCTTTTACTTCGGCGAGTCAACACGACCTTGACATTTTTTTCAACTCGTCTAGGGTCTTCTAAACTTGTGGATTTGGTCGTCACTAATTTGTTTGGTATCTTGCCTGGATAGATAGAAGATGTCCATACACCCTCACTCCTGAGATACCTTTGCTTCTCGTTTCCTTTAATATTTATTCTTTGGGGAATTAAAGATATAAATTCCCATCCTATCATTGTATTACTGGGCTTTCAAATGGCCTGCTCGTTGAAAGGTACACATCGTCATTGTTGCATTCACGCCATTTATTTCTGTAAAAGCGAGTGAATACGATGAGGGTTGATTCTGCAGTCTATTGGATGAGAACTGCACAGTCAGCTGTTGTGGGCCTTTGTGATAGATTCCATCACAGCTTTCAGTTTCAGCCAGTTTTTAAAAGCAAGGCTGTAAATAATGCTGGTCTTAATGTATTTGGAGTGACAGGAAGGCCAATTTAAGCTGACAATAGTGGTTTGCTGCAGAGGTCACTTGCAATACTTTTCCGGATGGTAGGCTGTGCAGCTTTGGAAAGGCAGCCATAAACTTTCTGCTGCAGTTTCATCTTATTACCGGCCACTTCTCGTGAGCTGTTCAGTTTTGCATTTCACAGGAGAATCCGATTTCACGTTGTAAATTCTTACATTGATTGAAATTTCTATGCAATAACCTGCTTTTGGTTGCTTCGGGGTTCTGTTGAGTGCATTCAATATACATGATTTTGTTTACATCATTGGAGTCTTGGTCATGTTGTGGAGAGGGGTGCAATGGTTGGATGTTAACTGCTTATTATAGGTGGATTTTGCAGCGGGTGGGAGGTTAAACTGGGGAAATAGTCAGCAAGTTGGGAACCTGACACAAGCCGACATGTTCCAACTGATGAAGGATCCCAATCCAAAACACCACCTCTCCATTTTCTCCAGATGCTGCCTGACCCATTGAGTTACTCCAGCACATTGTGTATCTATGCTCTTACTGTTATTGGGAGAATCGGGTAATAGGTGGTACCAGATGAGGAGGGAAATGATGAGCAGATGGGCCAAGGGCGAGAGGAAGACATGGAGAAAGATGCTAGAAGGTGATACGTGGAGGCAACATAGAGATGCAAGTTCTGGAATCTGATAAGTAAGGAAGGTAATAATGGGAATGGGAAGAGGAGATGAAATAGCATGCAACCCAAAGCTCAAGAAGCCCGATCTATGTTTTGTCCTGTTAATGTAGAGTTGGTCGCTTTGAGAGCACCGAATGCGATAGACAAAGTTGGAAGAGGTGCATTTGAATCTCTGCCTCACATGGAAGAGGTCTTTAAGTCCCTGGATGGTAGTGAGATAGGAGTTGTAAGGACAGGTGATGCATCTCCCATGATTGCAGGGGAAAGTGCCAAGGGACAGGGGCGGTGTTTGGAGAAGTATGAGTGAGCCAGAGAGTCACAGAGAGAGTAGTCACTGCAGAAAACAGAAAGAGGTGGAGAGGAGATATAGAGAGGAGGTGGTGGGATCATGTTGCAACTGGCAGAAGTGATGAAAAATGAGGTGCTGGATGCGGAGGCCGGTACGGTGAAAAGTGAGGACCAAAGTGTTGAAAGAATGGCCAAACTCACACATAGTGATTAGAATCCATACTCTTTTATTAGCAACTCTGCAGGAGAAACACAACGATGCTTACCATAAGCATGCTTACTACCAGTCTACCAGAGTGAGAGAGAGAGAGAACTGTGGGCAGAGCCACAGTATGAGTGACACTAATCTACATCCTCCCTCTTAAAGAATTAAAAGCAAATGCAAAACTACTGAGCACTACTAAGACTAAACTACAATGTAAACTACTGACTATATAAATCACACATAGTACATGGTAGTAAACTGGAGGAAGTTCAACCATAGCCCGGGTACTTTACAGTGGGCATACAAACACGACCAGCACGTGTACGATATAGTCCATCCTTCAGCGGGGACACAACCGATGGTGAAATAGGTGTCGGAGATTGAAACTGCATTCCCGGGGAACGAAAAGGGAGACGTCGGCCCGGGTGGAGGCAGCGTAGCCACTGGCAAAGTAACCGTATCAGAAACAGGTTGTCGTGCTGGTACAATCGAGCTGATGCCGCTGGATGCGGATGGAAGTACACGTGTGTGGTCGGGATAGCACGGAGGTGGTGCTGGTCATTCACAGGCAGGATATGTTGCCTATTACGTCTGTAGGTACCGCCATCGGCATTGAACAAGTATGACCTTGGCTCGGATGCAGTTCCAGAAATTACGCCAATGCGATCGTGACCTTTGTCGGTTTGCAGGCGCACCACTTGCCCCTCGGCTAGCGGTGGAAGCGGTCTGCTGCTTTTGCCATACCACCCTTTCTGAATGTCGCGTTCTTGTTGTAGTCTGGACTGGAACTCTGATGGTGGGAGCGCTTGCGGAACTAGTGCCTGATCCGCCACAGGCAATGTGGCTCGGGTCTGCCTTGACATCAGACGCTGAGTGGGTGAACCCAAGATAGGGTCGCGGGAGATGTTGCGCAAGTTAAGCAGGTCCAGGTACACATCAGATTTTGCTCTGTGGGATAGTTCCATTAACTATTTGGCACTCCTGACGGCACGTTCAGCCAGCTCATTTGCCTGGGTGTCCCGCATGGACAGCATCGAACTACTTGCTGTGTAGAGGAGCAGGGACAACAGCCTTGTGGCCTTTTACGATAATGCCATCTTGTAGTACTTGTTCATCACGGATGGCAAAGAAGGGCCAAACTGGAAGTGGTAGATTATATTGCTTGTCAGGCCAACCACGCTTAATGTCGGAGGAAAGCGAACACAAGGTATCGTCAGCAGCAGAGTGGGTCACCAGGTCCTCCAAACAGGACGAGGGAATAAAGGAAATGGACATTACCACAAAACCGTCATCTGGTGAGGGTGGACCTTCGCAGGTCTTTCGAGGAGCATGCGAGAGCGTGTCAGCCAGGTGCAAGTCCTTGCCACGTTTGTAGGTCAGTACGATATCATACTTCTGAAACTGTAGCAACATCTGTCGAAGTCGTCCCGGTGAGGCATGTATTGGTTTGTTCAAGATGCTGATAAGGTCACGATTGGTCAGTTTCAATCGTGACCGTGTTCCCGAAGATAAAGTCTTTAAACTTCTTACATGCGAAAATGGCCGCTTGCAGCTCCTTCTCAATTTGGGCGTAGCGTTGTTCCGTGTCTGTCATGGTGAGCAAAGCATAGGCAACAGGGTTGTTGCCGTCACCATCATCCTGGAGGCAAGCTGCCCCTAAGCCGTATTGTGAGGCGTTACAAGTCAGTGTGACCGGTAACTTAGAATTAAAGTAGGCAAGAGTGGGGGCACAAGACATCTGTTGTTTAAGAGTGTCAAACGCCCTCTGCTGTTGCTCATGCCAGGCCCAAACGTGTGTGGGTGCTGGTAACTCGTTAATAGCAACAGTTTTCAATGGGTCGGCTTTGAGGCCGTCTTTAGTGAACACATGTCTACGTAGGTCACCTCGTTTACTCTGAATTTTCACTTTAAAGGGTTTAACGAGGTTGATTTCTTTTGAACGGTCCAGAACCTTTTTAAAATTTGCATCGTGTTCTTGAATAATCTGTCCAGCAACAAGAATGTCATCAACTACGATGGAGCATGGATACCCTGCAAACAATTGTTCCATAGCACATTGGAATACTTCACTAGCAGAACTTATGCCGAATGGCATACGAAGAAATTTGTACCTTCCAAAGGGTGTGCTGAAGGAAGTTAACTTGGAAGAGTTGTTATCCAGAGCAATCTGCCAGAATGAGCTCTTGGCATCTAGTACTATGAATACAATCGCTTCACCAGCTGCGCTGCAATCTCTTCCACCATGCGCATGAGATAGTGTGGTCGCTTAATGGCTTTATTTAAATCCTTAGGATTCATGCAAATCCGTATTTCATCCTTATTCTTTTTCGTTGCTACGACCATGGTCAAGACCCAATCCGAGGGGTTAGCGAAGGGGGCAATCACACCCATAGTGACCATTCTGTCGAGTTCACTTGGTACAAGGTCCTGCATAGCATGGGGAATCCGGTGTGCCGGACGGACAACTGGGAGTACCACAGGATCAGTCGTGATTGTGTACTTGACAGGTAACCTGCCCAGCTTGTTGTCGAACAGACTTTTGTATTGTGTTAAGATTTGTTGAGTGAAGCCACATGTTGTAGTCAGTTGAGCGACGGATGCACTGAAGGTGACCAGACCCAAATCATTGCAAGCCTCAATGCCCAGCAGAGAAGGCACATTTTCTCGGACAATAAAGAAGCTCATGTTATGGACACGTGAATCAGACAGCATCGTAGCTCAATTTGACCGATAGGGTGCACTGCACCCCCTGCGAATGGAAGTAGAGTTGCAGCCATGTGTTTGACAATCTATTTTTTTCTAATCCTATAGAGCTCAGATAAGGATAACACATTGCACCTAGCTCCAGTGTCTAATTTAACAAAAACTTTCAGTCCGTTAATGAGGAGAGTGACCATGGGATCTTGATGTTTACGAGACAGGTCTGACAAAGAATGTATGTTGATATCAAAATTCTCGTTAGCTGACATTATGTCCTTGTTAGTTTGAAGAGGGGGTGTCATCTGGGAAGGCTTCGGAACCATGCTCCCATGGTTGAGCAAATTGACGGATTGTTTTGTTTGAACTCTGTTTCCAAACGACCGACAACAGCGAATAAAATGATTCCTTCGTTTACAGAAGTGGTAAAGCTTTCGATAAGCCGGGCAACGTTCACGGATTGCAATATGCGTACCTCCACAGTTCACACAATCATTGTTTAGCAACAGATCTGCCGGACATCTGTGAAAACTGCCGTTGAGCTTGATAAACAGTGCCGGCCACATTAACACCATAGGCAGAATGGGGACCCTGCCCCAACGATCTGGTGTGAGAATCGTCATTTCTGCAATGCGACAGCGGTTTTCAGCAGTCTCCAGAGTGAGTTCAGTATCACGCAAAAGTTAATCACACACCTTATCATTGAGAATTCCATAAGCTAGTCTCTTATCGGACTATCGCACAAATGTTCAAACTCACACCTACTGGTGATGTGTTTCTAAGAACTGACGTATGCTTCTATAGTTTCACCGCGCCTTTGGCTTCGCGAGAAAAATTTATGGCGCTCCATCACAAGGTTAATGCATAACTCACATAACAGTCGGAACTTGTTAAGCAGGCACTCAGGGTCTTGAATAGATTCAGCTGGAACAATCTGGACACCCACAGCATTAGACTGCGCTGGTTCATAATGAAATCTCCTGGCGCATCGAGCAGCTTCTGTGCCGGCCAGGTTGAGGAGAATGGAAATATGATCATCTGGAGCGGCGGCAGCGTGCGGCGCATGCACATACACAGGGAAATCCTCTTCAAAGATCCGCCAATGCTCGGCGGGGTCACCATCAAACACCAAAGGCTCTGGTTAGCGAAGATCTGATGCCATGGTAAAACACAAACTGAACAAAAAAATAAACTCAAATAAACGTAGATGGACTAGGCAAGGAGAGAGTTCAAAGTTTCTGACACCATGTTGAAAGGATGGCCAAACTCACACATAGTGATTAGAATCTATAGTCTTTTATTAGCAACTCTGCAGGAGAAACACAACGGTGCTTATTATAAGCTTGCTTGCTACCAATCTACCAGAGAGAGAGAGAGAGAGAGAGAACTCTAATAAGCCTGTGGGCAGAGCCACAGTATGAGTGACACTAATCTACACAAAGGAACTCTATCTCTTTTAAGAAATGATGTTAATATATTGGAATGAGTTCAAGAAGGTTTACTAAACTAATACTTGGAAAGGAGACACAAGGAACTGCAGATGCTGAAGAAGGTTCTCATCCCAAAACAATGCTTGTCAATTCACCCCACAGATGCTGCCTGACCTACTAAGTTCCTCCATCATTTTGTGTAATGTCTGGAAAGAACGGATTGTTTCATGGCCAAACGTTGGACAGGCTAGACTTGATTCTGCTGTGGTTTAGAATAGCAAGAGATGTCTTTATTGAAACCAAAGTGATCTTGAGAAGTCGCGTGGGAAAATCCTGAATTGTTTTCACTGTTTAAGCATGAGGAGGTCCTTAAAGTGAGAATTATTTGAGTATTCGTAAGGCAGAAGTAGATGGAAACTTGATAAGCAACGGGGTGAAAAGTTATTGGGGTAAACAGGAACGCAGAGTTGAGGTCACAATTAAATCAGCTATAATCTTACTGAATGGGGGAGCAGGAATTAAGAACCAAATGTGCTCCCCTGGCTCAGAATCTGTAATCAAAATTATGAATAGTTTTATTTTGATTACAGAGAAAATTAATGGTGATATATTTGGCATTAATTAAACCAAACCTTTGCTATGTAGTGATTACAAACCACGGAGTCATTCACATTTGGCATGGAATGTCCTCTTGGATGGAAATCTGAAGTTCCTGCATTTTATAGCTTTGGAGAAAGAAAAGTCTATCGTGCAAATATTTTGTGGTTAAATTGATGAAGATTTATTGCTTTCTTGAACCCTCTGCAGAAGAACGTACAAAAAGCAGCGGTAAGTCATTTGGCTCCTTCTGCCTGCTCCATCCCTCCATAAGATTACAGGACTGATTTTAGACCACTTTCTTGCACCATCCTCATTTATTTGATCTAAAACTCCCTTCCTTACCAGTCTCTGATGCCAGCTGCCCCACAAAGAGCAGTGAAGTGGCCTCATCCATTGCTCCGTGTCAAAAATGATCCATCACTGCAATTCTCACCACTTCAGATTCAGATTCATGGTTTATTGTCATACACCCCAGAGTGCAATGAAATGCCTTGTTTGTATGAAATTCATAGAATACACAATATGCGGTAATGATAGATACAATAATAAACAGGACAACCAAAGCAAAACAGCAGAATGGTGAAAAGATTGTCGCACTGTCTGAAATAGTGCAAAATAATATATAGAGTGCAATACTGAATAATCAAATGAGTAGAGTGAAGGGTAAGAGAGCGTGGCAGCACCTTCAGCAAGGAGGTGCGAAGAGAGTGATTCGTGCAGGAGTCTGAACCATGTTCTTTATTTAGTTGTTCTTTAGTTGTTATTTAGTTGTTCTTTAGTCTGGATGTTTGAGCTTTCAAGTTCCTGTATCTTCTCCCATAAGGTAGAAGGTAGGTAGTGGAATGGCCATGGTGACAGGCACCTTTGACAATACTTTCAGTCTCCCTGGTGTAACGCACTGTGAAAATGGACTGGATGGAAAGAAGTGATGACGTGGGCTGTTTTCACCAGTCTCTGCAGGTGCAAGTGGTCAAGATAAGCACAGCTGCCATACCAGGCTGAGATGTGCCCATCAAACTGTTTTCTGTAGTGAATCCAAAATCATTCTGGAATTGCTGAATCTTCGCAGGTGCCTAAGAAAGTAAATCTCTTGACCCACTTTCTTGATCATCACATCAGTGTGAAGAGGCCAGGTTAAATTGTTGGTCAATGGAGGTCAAGGAACTTGCAGCTGTAAACCATCATTATAGTGTGTTTTTTTCATTTTCCATTGATTCCATCAATTTTCCGCTGATGTGTTCTCCCGCTTACTTCCTTAGGTCAACACCAACTCTTTGGTTTTGCTGACATTAAGGGATAGGTTGTTGTACAGACACCATGACACAAGATTCCCAAACACTTTCCTGTGCTCATCGTTATTCTTGATCCGGCTGACAACAGTGGTTTCATCGGCGAAGTTAAAGATAGAGTTGGCAGTGCAGTGCAATTAATGCATTGAAGGGAGTCATTTGAAACATGACACTAATTCCAAGGGCCTTGAAATTGTAGCAGAGCTTTAACTGAGCTGAAACTCTGCATTTGGGGAAAATAAGAATGAAAAGAACAGGTGACAAATATTTGTAGCATTGGCGAAGCCATTTGGGTTTGTGTTAAAACAATATAAAATAAATTCCCTGTTCCTTCAGCTCTGCATCAGATGTCCATGCAGTGTACGGTGCTGATATTATGTGATCAACGTCATTTAGGTGGATTACACTTGCACAAGAAGTGAGCAATGAGTATAGCAAACCCTCCACAGTCACAGGCATGTGTGATGGAATTACAATCGAAGCAGATTGTTTGAACAGCTGGATAAATACCTTCTTTGAAATGAGCATGAAGATGCTTGAGACAGGTGTAGATCTGTAATCTGGGTTCTTCTTTGCTGCTGGGTCAATTTTCTATACACAAATTTAATAGCCAAGTTTAAAAACAGAAACTCAATATCATGAGAATTTATGGACTAGAAATGTAGTCACCAGTATTAACTGAATACAGGAACATTAACAGTCTGTTATACCGCCTCCTGACATTCCACTCCATTGACTATGGTTCTTGTGGCCTGTCCCAGAAGAGTGCAACGTAGTAAATCTTTTCTCAGAACATTATGGCATTGGTTTAATTATTTAATGACTTTGCACATACGCAAAGACAACCCAATGTGAATTATAATTCACCATATTAAATTGAATACAAATGTAACTTTTACTTTTCACATGCAATGTGAAATGTTCCAGAGTTAAAGTATGAGGGAGTCATGCGTTACTTAGTGTTAACTACTATGTGTTAGCGTAAATCAGATGGTGTTTGCTTTTATTGCAGCTCGTTACTTACATTGAGGATTGCAACATTTGGAGGAGAAAGTGAGAAATTATAAGAAAAGTTTCTTTTTTAAACTTAGGAATGAAGAGCGAGTAAAAGACTAATAAATTAATCAAGTAAAAACCCTACACTCTTTAAAATGCTTTACAGTTTTTTAATCACTGTCAAACTCTTTTAACCAGTATTATACATTTCAAAATATCTAAGTTTACAAACTGTTCAAGACTTTTTTTACATTCTTAAAGAGATTAAAAAAAATGTTTTCATTTACAGTGTGTCCCCTCGTCCAACCATCTGCCTATCAAAAACGTCCTTTGCCTGTATTGATCTATGTCTTGTCATGCTTTGGCCTTCTCCCCACCCCTGCAATCAGTCTGAAGAAGGGTTCTGATCTGAAACGTCCCCTATCCATGTTCTCCTGGGATGCTGCCCGAACCAGTGGCCATGACAGCATAGATGAGGGGATGTTTACATGAGTGGGATAGTCATGAACAAGGGATTATAACTGCAAGACAGTCATTTAAAATTGAGGTAAGTAGATATTTCTTCTTGCAGACGGTGCTAAATTTCTGGGTTTCACAGCCAAAGCTTAATTGGAAGTAATAAATATGAAGGTGGATAAATATTTGATAGATGGAGGAATAAAGTGGTGTGGAGAAATGGTGCACAAGAGGAGCTGAGACCACCATATATCAGCCATGATCATATAAAATGGTGGGACAGGCTTCAAGGGGCAGATGGGTTGCTCCTCCTCCTATTTCCATTTGTTCTTGTGTTGTAATGGATAGGGAGTTATGGGCCTGTCCGACTTATGCGATTTTTTTAGGCAACTACAGGCGACTAGTTTGTCGCCACATGTTCGCCGGTGGTCGCCGGGAGTAGTCTCCTCAGTCGCGCAAAAAGTCGTAGCGTCTTTCTGGTCGCCGCTAAATTTTCACCATGTTCAAACATTTTCGCCGACAGTGGGTTTGACGCCAATAAGCGTAGCTTGACCTCTCCTGGCGTAGGTGCTGTCGTAGGTTGTCGCCCGGATGAAGTAGGTTGTTGCCGGTTTTTCGGTGACCTGCTATGACTATGACAGTCGCCGGCAGTTGCCTAAAAGATCATCATGTGGGACAGGCCCATTAGAACGGATGGCAAAAGTCTGAATCCACTGCATTAGCCATCTGCCCACTAAAGGTTGCCGATACCTCTGATGCATTCAGGTTCACAAGTTGTAGTAGAATTAGGCCATTCGACCCATCGACTCTACACCACCATTCAATCATGGCTGATCTCTGCCTCCTAATCCCATCTTCCTGCCTTCCCTCATAACCCTTGGCACCCGTTCTAATCAAGAATTTGTCTACCTCTGACATAAATATCCACTGACTGCCTCCACAGCCCTCTGTGGCAATGAGTTCCACAGATTAACTACCCTCTGACTAAATAAGTTCCTCCTCACCTCCTTTCTAAAAGAGTGCCCTTTAATTCTCAGGCTATGACCTCTGGCCCTTAGACTCTCCCACCAGTGGAAACATCCTTTCCACATCCACTCTATCTATGCCTTTCATTATTCTGTATGCACACTCTTTTCCTCAGGCAGAAAGGGACTGTGCTGATACACAGAAAGATATGAATTTCTTTGTGGATGAATTTCCCCCCTCGATGAATAGTGGCTCTCAAGCTACAGAAGTAATTTGTGTTTTCAAGGTCTGATTATGGATTTTGATTGTTGGGGTGTTTCATTATGTGGCGGGATAGTGCGATGAAGCACATCTATCACCCGGATGTTAAGTGTAAGACTCACCTTCTTGAGTGGTTTGAAAATGATAAAATGATAAATGGTTTGAAAGTTGGTCCACAAGTGTGCATACATACACAATATCTGAGGAAGGAGTTCATGATTCTGATTCTGAAGTGGAGATAGATTTACTTACATCTTTTTGTAAGTCAGATGAAATATTCATTAAGGAAGATTGAGAAGAATGTTGGAGCGATAACACAATCCTGCTTAAGACCACATGAGGTATATCTCTGGTGGACCTGTTTCTTAAAGATTAGATGTGCACATTATCAAGAACAGATGGAGAACAGTGATAATTTTTGGGGATGGCTAAATTTCGGCGGTTCTGCTCCCTTCCCATTTCTTGGATTTATTACGTGGGGAGATTATGGTCATGGTGCCTTTGGATGGATGAAATCCACTTTGACATTGTTTAGTTTAGATTACTTTATTGTCACGTGTACGAGGTACAGTGAAAAGCTTTTTTGTTGCAAGCTACCCAGTCAGCAGAAAGATTATACATGGTTACAATCAAGCCTTCCACAGTGCAGAGATACAGGACAAAGGGAAATCTAGTTATTAGGAGGAATTTTCAGGTCCCTAAGAAAAGGTGTTGGTGGAGGATCCTTACATTGACTTTCCCCATGGTGGGCAATAGGGCTCCCCAGCATTTACTGCAGTTGGGCTTGTCTTCTTTCTTGAAGATGATTCTGATTATTGTTTCTCTGAAATTCCCTGGCATGCTCTCCTCCTCTCAGATGAAGGAAAAATGTTCATGAAATTATACCAGAAATACTTGGGTTTAACTTTGTTAGAAAAGTGTTAAACAATGCCATCCTGAAGCTCATTTTAGGTGCCTGATATGGGAAGAATTTATTTTCCATACACTGACATCCATCACCTCAGTCGGGGCAATCTTTAATAAATAAATCCGATTGTTTCCATGCCCCAGAGCAATTACTGAAAAAGGTTGATGCATTGCTTGACATGTTTCACAACCTATCCAGGGATTTTGTTTGTTTTGGAGAGCTTGGTATTTTTCAGCTGAATATTCAGCTGAAAAATAGTGTTGAATATTTGGAGTGGAGATAAGAACGATCGCACCTAAGAGTGAGTTGAGAGATATTTGGCATTGAATTGAATTGAATTGAATTGAATTTCCTTTATTGTCATTCAGACCTTTCAGTCTGAACAAAATTTCGTGCCTGCAGTCATGCATACAATAATACAATAATAGACAACAGAATAGACAGTAAACACAAATAAACATCTACCACAGTGAGTCCACCAAGCACCTCCTCACCGTGATGGAGGCAAAAATCTTGGGCTGCAGTCTCTTCCCTCCTCTTCTCCCTCTGCGCCGAGGCGATACCCCACCGGGCGATGGTAAATTAGTCCCGCGGCTCACTGAGCTCCGCGAATGGGCCGGTTCAAACACCGCGGCCCGGGGTGGTCGAAGCTGCCGCCCTCCAGTCCAGCGGACGCAGCTGTTGCCGACGTCGTCCACTGGCCCGCGGCCGAACCCCGGACTCAGGCCGCAGCCGCCAGAACGCCGTCTCAGCCACCGGAGCACCGTTCCAGCCCCGAGCCGGGTCGCCCTCACGTGAGCGTCTCAGCCCCGCGCCAGGCCGCCCTCACGGGAGCGCCGTTACCCTCAAGCTGGGCCACCCCGACGGGAGCGCCGTTTCCCTCGGGCTGGGCCGCCCCCACGGGAGCGCCGTTACCCTCGAGCTGGGCCGCCCTCACGGGAGCGCCGTTCCACCCTCGAGCTGGGCCGCCCCGACGGGAGGACCGTTACCCTTGGGCTGAGCTGCCCTCATGGGAGCACCATTTCCCTCGAGCTGGGCCGCCCCGATGGGAGCGCCGTTCCACCCTCGAGCTGGGCCACCCCGACGGGAGCGCCGTTACCCTCGGGCTGGGCCGCCCACACGGGAGCGTCTCAGCCCCTCGCCAGGCCGCCCTCACGGGAGCGTCACAGCCCCTCACGGGAGCGCCGTTCCAGCCCAGAGCTAGGCCGCCCTCACGGGAGTGAGCCCAGGGCGAGTCCTGACAGGCTGCCTCCGGAGCCTCGAGGTCGCCAGCTCCGCCATTAGGCCTCAGCGCAGACGGAGGCAGAGAAGGGGGACACGACAAAAAAGTTGCATTCCCCCGAAGGGAGAGACAGCAAGCCCTGTTTCAACCCCCCCCCCACACATAAACACAACCTAAAAAACCAAAAACATAGCTAGACAAAACGAAAAAAACAACACAAAAAAGTAAAAACAAACGGACTGCAGACGAGCCGCAGCCGTTCACCAGCGCCGCCACTTCCGGACCTTCTTCACCTTCTATTGGGCTTTGACTGCCTCGCTGAGACCATATCTGACTCCAGACCTGCCACTGGGGCAGACTCTAACTGAAGTGGTCTTGTGGGCAACACAGATCAGTAAAAAATTAGGAATGAATAATAAAGTCATAGAATCATATAATCATACAGCATGGAAAAGGCTCATCGGTCCAACCTGCTGATGCTAACCAACATGGTGCATCTACTCTTGTCCTATCTGCCCATCAGGGGCTTGATTCCCCTACTCTTGGCTGTATGTCTATCCGATCTATTCCTCTCATGATTCTGTCCACCTCTACATATTACTCAGCCAAAAGGCTCTGTGTGTTTACCCGATCTATTCCTCTCATGATCATCTACACCTCTACAAGATCACCCCTTATCCTCCTTATAAAGTCCTTGCCTGCTCAACCTCTCCCTATAACTCAGGCACTCGAGTCCTGGCAACATTCTAGTAAATCTTCTCTGCACCCTTTGCAGCTTGACAACATCTTTCCTACAACATGGTGACCAAAACTGAACACAATACTTTAAATGTCTTATACAATTGTAACATGACCTCCCAACTTCTATACTCACCTGACCGATGAAGGCCAATGTACCAAAAGCCTTTTTGACCACCCTATCTACTAGTGATGCCACTTTTAAGGTACTATGTACCTGCACCCCTAGATCCCTCTGCTCTGTAATACTCCCCAGAGGCCTGCCATTCACTGTGTAGGTCCTGGCCTTGTTAGTATTCCCAAAATGCAACACTTCACATTTCTTTGTATTAAATTTCATCAACCATTCCTCAGCCCACCTGGCTAACTGATCATGATCCTGCTGTAATTTTTGAAAACCATCTGCGCTATCTACAATACACCCACGTCGGTGTCATCTGCAAATTTGCTAACATGCCTTGTATGTTTTCATCCAAATCACTGATATAGATGACAAACAGCAATGGGCCCAGCACCAAACCCTGAGGCACATCAATAAGCACAGACCTCCAGTCTGAAAAGTAACCTTCCACCATCACCCTCTGCTTCCTTGCATGAAAACTATTTTCTATCCAGTCAGCTATCTCTCTTTGGATCCCATGCGATCTTAATGCCCCTGTCCCACTTAGGAAACCTGAACGGAAACCTCTAGAGACTTTGCGCCCCACCCAAGGTTTCCGTGCATTTCCCGGAGGTTCCCAGAGGTTTTTGTCAGTCTCCCTACCTGCTTCCACTGCCTGCAACCTCCGGCAACCACCGGCAACCTCCGGGAACCGCAGGAGAAACCTTGGGTGGGGCGCAAAGTCTCTAGAGGTTTCCGTTCAGGTTTCCTAAGTGGGGCATAACGTGCCAGAGCATGCGGAACCTTGTCAGATATCTTGCTAAAATATACAACGTCTACAGCTCTTGCCTTCATCAACCTTTTTGGTCATATCTTTAAAAAACTCCATCAGGTGCTAGCTTTTATAGCTAGGAGTGTAATAATAATCTATTTGGTGAGTTAGTTATCCCTCATATTACCAATGTTTTTTATTTGAATGTGCTGACACCCCGGCTTCCAGCTTTCACTCTGTTCCCAGTTAAATGACTGCACTCTGTTCCCAGTTAGTAAGACTGCGGAAACCAGATTCCGTTTGAACTTCATTTGAGGTTAAAATGACAATAAATAAATTGTATTGTATTGTATTGTAAACTTTCCCTCTGGTAATTTCCCCTTCCAATTTAAATATACCATTATTTCACGAGAATGACCTTGACAATACATGCAAAATAAGAATTGCTTGGCCAAGATTTCAAGAATGTCAGTGATGTACATTGATTTGGATTCTTGCATAAATCTGATTCATGCAGATATTGGTTGATTTTAATTTTTGACCACCAAATAAACAGAGATCAGTTGATCTTTCATGTTCTGAGGAGCTGCTGGCCAAATACTTGCTGTTCTTGCTGCAAAGGTTGTTGCTTAACGGTATGCTGCCTTCAGCTACATATGGGCATTCATTGAACTTCAATGTGTGTTATTATGTGAAATGCTTTCAGATGTCTCTGACTTGATAAAGCAGAATTGAAAAGCAAGCAACTATTTGGCGAAGGTACACAAAATTGCTGGAGAAACTCAGCGGGTGCAGCAGCATCTATGGAGCGAAGGAAATAGGCGACGTTTCGGGCCGAAACCCTTCTTCAGACTGATGGGGGGAGAAGGAAGGAAAAGGGGAGGAGGAGGAGCCCGAGGGCGGGTGGATGGGAGGGTGGGAGGAGACAGCTAGAGGGTTGAGGAAGGGGAGGAGACAGCAAGGACTAGCAAAATTGGGAGAATTCAATGTTAATGCCATCCGGACGCAAGGTCCCCAGACGGAATATGAGGTGCTGTTCCTCCAATTTCCGCTGTTGCTCACTCTGGCAATGGAGGAGACCCAGGACAGAGAGGTCGGATTGGGAATGGGAGGGAGAATTGAAGTGCTGAGCCACCGGGAGGTCAGGTTGGTTATTGCGGACTGAGCGGAGGTGTTCGGCGAAACGATCGCCCAACCTCCGCTTAGTCTCCCCGATGTAAATCAGCTGACATCTAGAGCAGCGGATGCAGTAGATGAGGTTGGAGGAGATACAGGTGAACCTTTGTCGCACCTGGAACGACTGCTTGGGTCCTTGAATGGAGTCGAGGGGGGAGGTGAAGGGACAGGTGTTGCATTTCTTGCGGTTGCAACGGAAAGTGCCCGGGGAGGGGGTGGTGCGGGAGGGAAGGGAAGAATTGACGAGGGAGTTGCGGAGGGAGCGGTCTTTGAGGAAGGCAGACATGGGGGGAGATGGGAAGATGTGGCGAGTGGTGGGGTCACGTTGGAGGTGGCGGAAATGGCGGAGGATTATGTGTTGTATTTGCCGGCTGGTGGGGTGAAAGGTGAGGACCAGAGGGACTCTGCCCTTGTTGCGAGTGCGGGGATGGGGAGAGAGGGCAGTGTTACGGGGTATGGATGGGACCCTGGTGTGAGCTAAAGTGAATTTGGCTAATTGAACGGGGTAACGAGGAGAAAATTGTTTAACTTTGGACTGAAATGCAGCCTGGCCGAGAAAATGAAAATGTTCCTTGCTGGTTTTAAGGGTATTTCACAAAGTGATGATATTGTTTTAGTCTGTTTTAATTTCATTTTTAGTGACATGAATTAATTTGTGTAGTTTGGTGTAGCTAAAGCCAGAGGACATAGATTTCTATGTGAAAGGGAGAAGATTTAAAGGGGATCTGAGAGGCAACATTTTCACATGAAGGATGGTGAGTAAATGAAAAAAAGCTGCAAGGGAAGGTCGTGCAGGCAGATACAATGACAATTAAAATTTTTGTTCAATAGTAAAGATTTTGAGGGATATGTGCTATATGTAGCCAAATAGAATTAGTTTCTTTGGCATGGACAAGTTGGGCTAAAGGGCCCATTTCTGCACTGTACAACTATGAATCTGCAGCTTCTCGTCATATTTTTAGCAGGATTGCCACTTTATCAGGTGGGTTTCTGCTTTAGTGAGATCTGAACCCACACCTCGTCAGTAAGAATGACATGGGTACACACTTTATTGGGAATTCAAAAGAAAACTTTTCTAAATCTAACTTGTCCATCTGCTGTCAGCCTCACCGATTCACATCAAGAAGCTTCAGGTGTACTCACCGCAACTTTTAATGCATAGGGAGGCACAGTGCTGCAGCGGGAGAGGTGCTGCCTTACAGCACCAGAAGCCTGGGTTTGATCTTGACTATGGGGGTTGTCTGTATGGAATTTGTATGTTCTCCATGTGACTTGCATGGGTTTTCTCCAGGTGATCCGGTTTCCTCCCACATTACAGAGACATGCAGGTTTGTAGGTTACTTGGTTTCAATAAATTGTCCCTACTGTCTTGGATAGAACCAGTGTTAGGGTAGTCAGCACAGACTTGGTGGGCCAAAGGGCCTGTTTCCATACTGTATCTCTAAAACTAGAACTAAAACATATAATCTGTTTCCAAACTTAAAATGGGACATTTACGTCTGTTAGGTTAAAGGATTTTCAAAGTTTTTTTACTTCACAGACTGGATTCAGGAACATGCTGTATTTAACCTAAAACTCCATGTCAGGTTGTTCAGCCTGATGAATCCCTCTGGGTACAGATCAACAGTACATTCAAATCATGTCAGTGTATTGTGTCATTTAACTTACCAAGTATTTGGTGGTCCAAAGCTGATCCATTAACTTGAAGACAGGACAATTGAAAAGTTGTTAGTCAATCACAAGACCTGTGAGCCTCGCGTCAGTGGTACAGAAGCTATTGGAGAGGATTCTTCAAGAGAAGTTTTTCTCCCATTTGGAAGAGAATGGGTTAATTAAGGACAGGCTTTGAATGTGGCACGTCATGTTTAACTAACTCGATCGGGTTTTTTGAGGAGGTGATGAAGGACGGATAGAGGGTGGATGTCATCTACATGGATTTTAGAAAGGCACTTGTTAAAGTCCCCCATGGAGGCTGATCCAGAAATTTAAGATGCACAGGATTAACAGTGACTTAGTCGTATGGATTTAGAACTGACTTCTTGATAGTAGACAAAGGGTTGTGGTAACTTCGGCTGGAGATCTGTGTCCAGTAGAATTCTGCAGGGATTGTGCAGGGACCTCTGCTGTTTGCGATATCTATATTACTAAAAGTCTGATCTTGACCACTTCCTGTTGTTCTGTATATTGATTTTAGAAAAAACGCTGCCACTTACGGCTGTGATTTTTGGCCATCTTACACAGAGTCTCCCTCCTCTGTGCAGGACAAGCAGATTTTTCCCATCGATGAAAAATAAAAGATTTATTAGTGTTTAAAAAATGTTGAGATTCTCTCTCCTGAAGGCCACGCCCCTTCCGGAGGGACTATAAAACCCGGAAGTGTTGAGTGCCTCAGTCAGTCTCTGCACGATGGGGGAGCGAGAGGGTCACGTCCCTCAGTCTGAGCTGTGAATAACACTGAACACATGTCTACTAAACTGTGAGTGGTTTTACTAACCTGTCAGTGCCCTTAATGTGGTTTGCAAATATAGTTTGGAAATGCTAAAGCTGTGTTGCCTATGGTTTGGAAAAGCTAAAGCTGTGTTGCCTTTGGTTTTGAAATGCTAAAGTTGTATTGCCTAATTAAAGTTGCCTTGCCTAATTAAAGTTGCCTTGCCTAATTAAAGTTGCCTTGCCTAATTAAAGTTGACTTGCCTTCTATATTATTAAAAGTCTAATGAGGACCACTTCCTGTTTGCGCTTTATATTGATTTTAGAAAAAACGCTACCACGTACGGCTGTGATTTTTAGCCATCATACTCAGTGTCCCCCTCCACTCATCAGGTGCCAAGGATTGTTCCCATCGATGAAAAATAAAAGAGTTATTAGTGTTTAAAAAATGTCACGTCCCTTCTGGTGGGGGGGGAGGGACTATAAAACCCAGAAGTGTGGGTGTTGCTCAGTCTCTGTAAGATGGAGGAGGGAGAGGTCATGACTCGCTGTCTTTAGTGGCCTTGCAACCTGCTTGAAATGGGATGAAACTGCACTTGAATTTGGTGGCCTTGCACCCTGCTTGAAGTGGTAAGAAACTGCACTTGAATTTGGTGGCCTTGCAGCCTGCTTGAAATGGAATTTCAAGGAATAGCCGGGAGTCGACTGCCAGCCCACCAGCCGTGAGTGAGTGAGCTGCCAGCACAACAGGCTTGAGTGACTGAGCCGCCAGCCCAAGAATCCATTCAGCCCACAATGTCCATACTAGCCCTCTGTAAACCAGTCCCTTCAGCCCACAACACCCCTACTAGCACTCCAGAAAGTATCCCCCCCCCCCACTGGCCACCAATATTGGAATTGATGGAGAGGTGGAATATTGCATTGGGGGACCAGCCCTCCCATGTGATGCTGGGACCCAACGGTTCCACTTAGTCTAGTACACTATATAAATTATTTGGATATAAATGTAGAATGGGTTAATTAGTAAGTTTGTAGATGACAGCGAGATTGCTGTGATCGCAGACTGTGAGGAAGGCTATCAAAGATTTTCAGCAGGATATAGATTCACTACAGAAATGGACAAATAAATGACAAAGGGAGCAAGGAAGTGTGAGGTGATGCACTTTGGGAGGTTGAATGTAAATGGTGAATGTTTAGGCTGCATTTGGAGAATTGGGTGCAGTTCTGGTTGCCCCATTACAGGAAGGATGTGGAGGCTTTGATAATTGTGCAGAGGAGGTTTACTAGAATGAGGTCCAGATTAGTGGGTATTAGCGACATGGAGAGGTTGGACAGACTTGATCAATGTTGTCTCCAGAATGCCGGAGGTTGAGGGAGACCTGACAGAAGTACAAGACATTTTATGAGGCACAGATAGAGTAACCAATCACAACTTTTTTCTCACATGGAAGTGCCAAATACTCGAGGGCCTGACTTTAAGGTAAGAGTGCCTGGAAAGCGCTGCCAGAATGGTGGTGGAGGCAGATACGACAATGGTATTAAAGAGACTTTTACATATGCATATGCAGAGAATGGAGAAATATGGCTTATGTGCAGGCAGATAAGTCTTGGTATCATGTTTGGCACAGACATTGTGGGCCGAAGAACCTGTTCCTGAGCTCCATTGTTCAATGTTGTATGTTCTACAAAAGACTGTCTCCAATAATGAGAAATTTATCAAGAAAGCAGAGGTCAGATATTTAAAGGAATAAAGGCAAGGCAATCAAATATTTACTCCACTATTCAAATAGATTATGATTGACATAAACCTCAGTTCCATGAACCTGCCTTTGTTCCATGTCCCTTGATTCCTTCATTGAACACAAATCTGTGACTCAGCCTTAAAAATTCCCATTGAATCAGGATCTGCACGGGCCCTACCTTAACTTTTATAAAGTTAGGTCATTCCTCAACCTTCCAAAAGTATAGTAAACAAGGCAAGTTTATGCAATGTCTCCTGATAATTTTACTTCGGAGTCACGTGAGTGACTACGTGAAGAAGGGCCGTCCGTCTGCGTGCGCGTCATTACGTCTGAACGCAACACGCACGACGGACTGGCAGGCACTGAGTCCTCCCAGGCCGTCGGGATGAGCAGGTAAGGAAAGTTGAAATCACTTACCTGCGTTCTTTCGGGCTTGAAGTTTTTTTCAGAGCCCAGATGTCGAGGAGACGGCCCGCGGGGATGTCGGCTGCCGAAGACCACAGCCTTCCAAATAGCGGGCGACGGTCTTGTTCCCGACATTAGCGCCGACAGCAAAATCGGCAGGAGACTTTGCACGGGAGCAGGAGCTCCATGGTTGTCCTGCGGGGCGTAATGCCACCCGCAAGTCTAAACGAACCCGTTGACTCAGATGTGTCCGGGGAAGCGGGATACCCTCCCTCAACAGAGAGCGTCTGAGGACGACTTCTCCCATATGGAGCAACTTATGGAGAAGTTGCTCCAACAATGATCTGCTCCAAGGGAGGGAGCAGTATCAGCACGGCCTACAGCAGTGCCGGTGCCGGGAGCCTCGCTTCCCGACATTAGCGCCAACAGCAAAATCGGCAGGAGACTTTGTGTGGGAGCAGGAGCTCCGTGGTTGACCTGCGGGACGTAATACCACCCGCAAGTCTAAACGAACCCGTTGACTCAGATGAGTCCGGGGAAGAGGGATACCCTCCCTCAACGGAGAGCGCCTGAGGACGACTTCTCCCACATGGAGCAACATATGGAGAAGTTGCTCCAACAATGATCTGCTCCAATGGAGGGAGCAGTATCAGCACGGCCTACAGCAGTTCCGGTGCCGGGAGCCTCGCACATGTGGAAGAAACCACTCTGAATCAGAGTACAAAGAAGAGGGGGGGGAAACCTTCCCATGGACAAGCAGAAGAAAGGAAGTAAGTAAGTAAGTTTTACTTATATTGCACTGTCAACACCAAAATGCTTTACATAAAAGGAATAATAAGCTTCATACAAACAAACAGAAAATAAGTGCTTCTGCAATCATCCAGGTTCCACTGGATGCTTCCCTGGATGGAATCTAGCTCTTGACAGCCCGGGTATTATGGAGAACCCGCAGGCAGCAGCACCTGTTTTCAGGGCTGCACAAATGTCTCCTGCTCTGAGGAGAGGAGCATTCATGGTCCATTTCAGTCTGACCAAAGCTAGAATCTCATTTAGATCCACTGGAAGGGCCATGTCAGCACAGGTATCCTCAGGTGCCTGCGGCAGCACCTGTTTTCAGGGCTGCCTACGAACCTCAATCTCAGTGGAGGGGAGTGTGAATGATCAGTAGGTAACTGATCTCGAATTTAAAGTATGAACATACTGAAGCATGCATATGGCCTCAAGAGCCAGCAGTTGGCAGAATATCCGCATAGGCGACAACACACCCCACACCTCCATAGGGGATAAGCGGTTCACTGAATCCGGTGGTAGCTTGAAAGCTGGGCACGGAAATACGATCAGAGTCGTCTTTCAAGGCAGACTCAAAATAATGGCCAGAATTGTCCTACAAGGCAGGCTCAGTATGATGAGGTTTTCAGACCAGACCCAAGCAGAGGTCGGGAGAAACATGGAATCCACACTCCTTACCAGTCCTACTCCCAATCAAGGAGAGAAAAGGAATCCGCATCAGGGGCCTTTGGGCTTACCACAAGACCACCGGTAGCCATGGAGGTAGGTGGGTCTGGGTTTACTGAAACAAGGGATTGTGGAGCAGTTACATGTTGGTAATTTACTCTTGTGTTCTTGTTCAAAATGACAATAACATGAAATTTCAGAACTGGTTTTAAAAAAAAACAACAAAAAAACAGATAATAACGTGATAATTTTACTGCACAACATACACAGGTTCCAAGCAGACTTGGAACTCGGAACAGTAATTTTGGGCAGGATTGCCATTCAGGACATGTGACAGATGGAGGATGTCACTTCATCCAGGTTTAACTCATTTGTGCAGTATAGACTTTTAGAAACAGTAATTTTGTTACGGTCTAACTACTGTTTTATAGGAGCTTCCTATAAAATGGTCACATGGCATGCATCGACCTCAAAGATGCATACTATTCCGTGTCTATTCACTAAGAACAGGAGATATTTGAAGTTTAACTGGATGGAATGGATCTGCCAAATGGGTTGACATCAGCTCCTAGACTATTGACAAAACTACGGAAACCAATTCTGGGTCTACAAAGGTCTCAGAACCACATAGTAATGGCATATTTGGACAATTTCATTTTGGAGGCACCAAGAATTGGCAGAAGCATCAGTCAAAGCAAACCAAAACCGTGTTTGATAGAATTGGTTACCTCATCCATCCAGTTAAATCAAAATTGACACCTACAAGGTAATTGATTACCTAGAATTTATTATCAAAAACAGTAAATATGTTGGTGACTTTGCCTAGGGGCAAACGACTATATTAATCAAGCCTGCTATGACCTGATAGTCAAATACTAGCCATCTATCAGGTAAACAGCGAGTGTAATTGGCAAATAGTAGCTGCATTTCCAGCAGTACGTACGGGCCTTTGCATTACCAGAATTACAGGGAGCAAAGGAACGAACACTCAGATTCCGTGCAGGCAAAATTGGCAAAGCTATGGATTGCCAGCAGAGGCCTTTGTTGAATAACTACGGTGGATAACGAACGTGAGAAAGCTCAAAGTAAATTTGCTTGAAAGCCATCAAGGGTTCTTCAGACCTATGCTAGCGGCTAAGGATGGGGAGCCACTAACGCAGTCTAGAGCTGTGGGGGCAGATGGAATGAGCAGGAGTCTGTAATTCCCCAACACATGGAATCAATTACCCAGAATTGTTGGGGGCACAATTTGGACTCAAGGGGTTCTGTAGCAATATGCAACCAGTGCTTGTTCAAATTCAGATTGATAACACCACTGCGGTGGCACATATCCATTAACAAGGGTGGTGTAAAATCTGTATCTTACGAGAGATTGTCGAACCTCATTTGGCACGTGTATCAAGAGGAATATTTGGGAAATCTACGAGGTAGATATAACACGTTGACAGATGCTGGATCACGGATGTTTAATAACAACACAGAATGGATGTTGAATCAGGCAGTATTTAACAAAATAACTACACGATTTGGCATACCAGATTTGATCTATTTGCATCTAGACTAAACCATCAGTTACCCAGATATGTGTCCTGCAAGCAGGATCCAGGAACAAAGGCAGTGGATGCTTTCTCCCTCATTTGGGGAGGATTGTTTATGCATGCTTTCCGCAAAATTGTCTCACAAACCGATGCTTGACCAAAATCAAGCAAGACTAAGCCACAGGCATATTGGTAGTGCCAGATTGGCCTACTCAAGCCTGGTCCCCAAAAAATTTGGGAACTATAGTCCAGCCAGTTATGGCTGTACCCAAGAGCAGGGACCTCCTAGTGAACCCAGTTACAGGGAGTAATCATCCACTACACGAACGTATTAACTTGTTGGTCTGCAGATTCTGAGGAGGCCATTTCAAGTCATAGGACTGTCCGAACAAATACAACACAGTTTGGATAACAGATGTCTTGGAGTTTCCTATCAACTCTGTACTATAACTATAAACAAAGTTATAGTGCAATCAATAGTGCCAGAGGCGCACTTTCCTCCTATCTGATGCTGCAAGCAGGGCACAGGTCGATAGGAACGCACCCCTTTACAACAAAATTCATGAAGAGAATTTACAATCTAATACCTCTAAGACCAAGGTACATGGACATGGGATGTGAGCGTGGTACTAACCCTACTTTGACAGTGGGGACCACCTATAACTAACCCTGAAGGTGGTATGCTGACAAAGAGTCCAGACATTGCAAAAGCTACGGTTGGACCACATGACCACCAATATGAACAACATAACATTCGTAATCAGGAACCTGATATAAACATAGCAGGCCAGGAATGCCAGGGATGGAGATCCAGTTCTTGGCATATCCAGAGGACCTACGGTTGTGTGTGTGGTAACATACTAACACCACTATCTGAGAGTTACGGAGAACCGCAGAGGCTCAGAACAGACCAGAAGGTGTCAACACAAACCATCTCCAGATGGTCAAAGGGGGTAATGGCGGTAACAGAGTGAACGTTCATATGGTTAAATCTCACTCCACCAGGGCTGCATCTACGTCGGCAGCAAGAGCAATGGACGTGCCTCTTGACAACATCCTAGTGGCTGCAGGATGGACGAATGAAATAACGGTCCACCGGTTTTATAACAAAGCTGGTGTTTGCACGTACCATTTTAAGTTCTGTCCCAAGGTTGGGAGGGGAAACTAGTTTTTAAAAACTTTTCTTTCATTTAAAGCATCAGTGTCCTTACTTAACTACGTAATGTCTGAATGCTTTAATGATTACACGCATCCATGGTCAATCCATTCAGTGTGTGACGCCTGGATTCGTAACCGGCGTAAAATCACAGAGCTTTGAAATCTTCACGTAGTCACTCACGTGACTCCGAAGTAAAATAGTAAGATTAAACGAGAACTTACCAGTTTGAAGTTTGATCTTGATTTTATGAGGAGTTACGATGAGCGATTACGTGCCCACCGCTCCCACCCTCATACTATCAAGGTCACATGGAAGTTCTAGTTTCTTCAATCTTACTATTCTCAGGTCTTCTTTTTATCTGTGATTTAACACCGCTGCTTTGAAGATTAACGCGCACGCAGACGGACGGCCCTTCTTCACGTAATCGCTCATCGTAACTCCTCATAAAATCAAGATCAAACTTCAAACTGGTAAGTTCTCGTTTAATCTTACTATTAAACCCTTTTGTTTTGCTGAGTTTGAACTATATCTTGCTGGTGAACAAGCAAGGTATAGCCTTTTGTAGCAACCTTGCACATCATCCAATGCAGCAGGGGAATCCTTAAATGGCACGTTTGTGGATACAACAACTAGTTGGATGTATAGGGCTGCCGAAAGGGCAGTAAATCCTTGCTTGGACAATCTGGAGTTGTATAGGGTTAGAGTTTTTGATCACGGCACATCAGTTCAGAGACTCCTTCCTCTGATTTCCTAAGGGAGGAACACTGTGAGGCCAGATATAATGAGAAAAACTGGGACTTCAAATGTTAATACGTCTTCAAATAAAATTCAACACAAAAATTACTTTTGGAAAAGAACAGATAAGGGCCTGATACTCTTGCACTGCTGAGTAACAACTGATAAGTCTTCGTTCTGACTTTCTGGGTTAGTTCCATGCACTTTCTACTTCAATTCTACATGACCCTTTGCAAAAATGGGGGTCACTGACAAAAGCCCAGTGTAAGCCTATTACAAGTTCAATTACTTAAATTCCAGACTGTTTCAATTATTATTAAACAAGGTTTTTTTTTCCACTTTTAAAACATTTGGAGATGTGTAATTCATATATAAGTAATGTTCCTAAGACAAGTTCAGCAGCGCAAATGACTTAAAAAAGCTCATTATCAAACAGTTTGCATAATTGCCAGTTTTAGGTTCAGACTGCCAGTGTCTTAAATAAACATATTCAGTCAATGAGCAAAAGAGAACAGAATGAACACGGAAGAAAATGGTTGAGGGAGAGCATCCGAAACATGGAAACAATTAATTGGAACTGATCACTCAGTTTGGCCATTGTGTGAAATAGCACTGAGAACGAGGAAGAACAGAGATGGAGTCAAATGAAGGAGATTACCCTCATCACTCATGCCTTGCCTTATGCCAAAAGGTGACTTTCAGATGAATAACGATCTGTGTTGCCTGGAGACTGGTAGAGATCAAGGAGCTGGGGAAGGCTACTGAAGCTGGAGTGACATGGTATTGGGATACAACTCCCTCAGATCCTGGGATGGAGAAGCTGCTTAGCTGTGTTTTTGGTGGAATCTTGTCGGCAGCCAGGCCAAGGGTGCCAGCAGCCATTGGCTCGTATCACTGGGAAGAACGACCACGCCACCACATTTTCGATTGTGGCTCTGACAGGCAATGGATCTGCAGGCAATGAAGTCAGCTGATTGTCACACCTACAGCCATGGTCTGGAGGCCCCAAGTGAACAAGAGGTTTAATGTTCCCTCCAATCTCTCACAATCACCCTGTCTTAACATACCTGCAGGACATGCCCATGTGTCAACATCAATGAGCTCTGATGACTGATTAGCTGCATTCATTGCAGTGCTATTGGAACGTTCATCTTCTGAAGGGCAAACACAGAAAGGCCCGTTCACTACCATGTCTTGGAAGACAGTCATGAGATGAGGTTAAGAACCACTATCTTACTGTGTGGGTGGTAGGCGCCTTTCTGTTTGGGTAATGCATTAATTCACCAATAAATATCAGCGGGATCTGAAGATGTCCAGGTTGAGAATTATTTAGACTTCAGACTTTAGAGATGCAACGTGGAATCAGGCGCATTGGCCGACCGAATCTGTACCAACCAACAATTACCCCATACACTAGCACTATCCTATATACTAGTAACAATTTACAATTTACCGAAGCCAATTAACCTACAAACCTGTATGTCTTTGGATTGTGGGGGAAAACCCATGCGGTCACAGGGAGATCGTTCAAACTCCATACAGACAGTACCTTTAGTCAGAATCAAATCTGGGTTTCTGGCGCTGTAAGGCTGTAACTCTACCGCTGCGCCACCGTGCCACCCTTTGTGAAAATACGCTGCAATCTGATTGTCTTTACAGAACATAATATTTCCTTGCAAATGACCAAAATTGATTAATCTGTTGTTTATGAACCTTGAGCAGACAGTAAAACGCCTGTCATCAGATGATCACTATCTAACCATCTTTAAGATGCTTATTTCTCTGTCAAAATTTTACATCTGAATACCCACGTCTGTCCAGCAGAAGAAAGAGATGTCTTCGCTTGTCATTCCTGATCACGTTCTTAATTTTAGACATGGTTATTCTTAGATTCATATGTTGACAGAGGTCAGAAGCTGTCACCAGTGACATCAGTGTGTAGACTGGCTGATAAATTGGCGTGCAACAAAATTAAAATGCTGGACAAAGATGGAATTGGGATATTACAAAGTTCATTAACTTGGTGTCTGCAGTTGGCTGCTTCAATGGGCTTTTATAGATAAACCCAGAGGCAGAGAGAGATCTTAATGAGACCATGGAAAAAAACGTGCCTTATCAATTCACTAACTGATTTTGAGGAAGTTATTAGGTGGATGAATGAAAATAACCTGCTTGACATAGATCAGATACTCAAATGGTCCAACCATATTGATGCCATTGCCAATAAACCAGCTCATGCACTGGGTTTCCTGTGTAAAATAACTACCCATTCCTCTGTTGTTACCGACCTACAAAATCGGATTCTCATCCCTTATTTCAAATGGAGCAGATTTTAAGACCCATTTTAAAAGGACGTGTTTCTCTTTGCCACTTTAAAAGGTGTTCACTCAAATCCCACAGTAAGTGATTTAACCTCTTGACTCTTCACCAGTTGCAAGGCACAAGATAAGAGTATAATGGAATAGACTCCTTTAAACTGGTTCTGTCTGACATCAGCCACAATTAGGACGTTCAATTCCACCCAGGACTAAGAGGGCTAGCAAACTATCAGGCCACTCACTGCCTCAGAATTTCATTCCTTCCCTTCCACCACTCCCTGGCAATACAACATGATAGAATGATTATTTAGGCTTATATGGTATGCTTGCATTCATTGGTAGGGGCATTGAATATAAGAGTCAGAAAGTTATGATGCAGCTTGAGAGAGTGTTGGTTAGGTGTTGGTTAGGCCGTATTTAATGTATTGTCTGCAGTTCTGATCGTCGGATTACAGGAAGCAGGCCTACTAAACCTTTGCCAGAAATCAAGAGTATTAGCTACAAGGAGAGGTTGGACAGACTTGGATCGTTTTCTCTGGAATGCTGGAGATTGAAGGGAGACCTGATAGAAATATAGAAAATTAAGAGAGACTTAAATAGGGTTTGGGTTGCCAACTACCCCATATTAGCTGGGACATCACGTCTATTGGGCTAAATTGGTTTGTCCCATACGGGTCCACCCTTTGACTGCTACTACTCGGGTCGAGTGGACAGTCGTGTCGGATCGCCGTGTCCGGCCCTGCCTCGCCCGTCCCAACGTAGTGCAGCCCATGAAGTGCAGCAGCAGCACCTCGCCAGTGGCCCCATCTGTTGGCAGTCCGGCCAGCTGTCCAACCTTCGGACCTTCGCTTACCACCAACACCACCACCCCTCCTTCTCATGGCCGATCATCGGTTCATGAGTTGGATGGGGTGCCGGATTTTGCGGGAAAAGGCCAAACTGCTCAGCTGGCCCGCTGACTGGGCATTGTGCACCCGGGCCAACTCATCATTCACTCAGCCATGGCCGAGTCGGTCAATGAAATGTCGTCGGGAATTTGGCCCTTATTTTGACCGCATCCTTATTTGGGAGTGAGAAATTTGGCAACCCTAGATAGGGTAGGCATTCAGAACATTTTTCCCAGGGCTGAAATATCAAATTCCGAGGGCATAGCTTCAAGGTGAAAGGGGAAAAGGTTTGATGGAGATATGTGGGACAGATTCTTTACATAGAGGGTGCGGGGAGGGGTGTGGCCTGGAATGTGCTGCTGTGGGTGGTGGTGGAGGTGGATAAGACAGTAGTGTTGAAGAGAATTTTATAGGCAGATGGATATGCAGGCAATAGTGAGATATGGATCATGTGCAGGCAAATGAGAATAATTTAACTTGGCATCATGTTCGACACAAACATTTGGAGAGCCTGATCCTGTGCTGTACTTTTTAATGTTTTATGTTCTACCTCTCATACCTTGTTTTAATAGACAATAGACAATAGGTGCAGGAGTAGGCCATTCGGCCCTTCGAGCCAGCACCGCCGTTCACTGTGATCATGGCTGATCATCCATGTTCCTGCCTTTTCCCCATATCCCCTGACTCCGCTATCTTTAAGAACTCTAACCAACTCTCTCTTGAAAGCATACAATAGGTATGTTGCAAAGCCTACCTGAAGCGTCGCTGAAAATCTGTCGCTGCGGGTGTGCGCGATTTTGGCGCCGTTTAGAGGGGGCGGGTTTAAAACGCGATTTTCTCTAGGCTGTTCAAATCGAAGATGTTCAGCCTAGTTAATTATTAACGAAAAATCGCTGAAAGACCCCGTCGCAAAAGCTATTATTAGTTTTAAAGGCCTCGTATAATAGTTATAGTAGTTTAAAAATCAATCTCTAAACCCGCGACCACCAGCAACCGCAGGGTCTCATAAAGCAAATAATTGAAGGTATGCTGTATATTTTTACATTAAAAAGGGCTTCTAAAGATCCCTTTATACAAAGTTTAATATTGCGAGTAGCTCATTTTGGGCCCATTATATCCCGCAGTATTTTTCTCGGCATTTGGGGCACAAATCTACCGCAATGTGAACGTTCTAAACCAGCGCGTTCACAGGATCCCACTGGAAAGCTGATTTAAATGGGCATTTATTTACAGCAATTGAACACTAAATTCCTTCCATTTGGCCTATAAATTAATGTAAATGAGATTTAAAAATCATGTTTTATTGTGAATTATTTGTGAATATTATTTGGACATTTAGGCTATTTAAAAATGTTAATTATTTATTAAGAAATGGATAGATGTTTAGATCTAGTAATTGAAGTCTGAAATTAGCTACAATTAGGTAACTAACTAATTATATGCTTTAATTTCAGGTCATCCAAGTAAGATTATTTTATATTTGTTTCAGAATGCTTCAATCTATGATAACTGAAAATTTCATTCAGTTCTCTTACTTTTTAAGAAAGTTATGGGCTTTTGACTGTTCACGATCACAGCTTTTTTGTTATGTCCATAGAAAATCAATAGGGAACAAGATGCTCATTTCCCAGTATGAAAATGGCCATAACTTTTTAAATACTTGAGATATGAAAGTGAATCAGGTGTCAAATTAAACTTATTTTTATGCTTTATCTGATGGGATAAATTACAGACTTGATTTTTAAAATCTCAAAATTTTGTAACATTGCTTCATACAAAGAATTAGCCTCCACTGCCTTCTAAAGCAGAGAATTCCACAGATTCACAACCCTCTGTGTAAAAATGTTTTTCCTCATCTCCGTTCTAAATGGCTTACCCCTTATTCTTAAACTGTGGACCCTGGTTCTGGACTCCCCCAACATCGGGAACATGTTTCCTGCATATAGCGTGTCCAAACCCTTAATAATCTTATATGTTTCAATAAGATTTCCTCTCATCCTTTTAAATTCCAGAGTATACAAGCCCAGCTGCTCCATTCTATAAACATATGACCGTCCCGCCATCCCAGGAATTAACCTTGTGAACCTATGCTGCACTTCCTCAATTGCAAGTATGTCCTTCCTCAAATTTGGAGACCAAAACTGCACACAATACTCCAGGTGTGGTCTCCCTAGGGCCCTGTACAACTGCAGGACCTCTTTGCTCCAATACTCAACTCCTCTTGTTATGAAGGCCAACATGTCATTAGTTTCTTCACTGCCTGCTGTACCTGCATGCTTACTTTCAGTGACTGATGAACAAGGACCCCCCAGATCTCGTTGTACTTCCCCTTTTCCCAACTTGACACCATTCAGATAATAACCTGCCTTCCTGTTTTTGCCAACAAAGTGGAAAATCTCATATTTAACCACATTAAACTGCGTCTGCCATGCATCTGCCCACTCACCCAACCTGTCCAAGTCACCCTGCATCCTCATAGCATCTTGTATTCTTAGATCCAAAAGTATTATAGCAATTATTTCTTCCTGAATTATCCTATTATCTGTTTTATCTGACAGGAACGGGAATCTGTTGAATCATGAACATATTAAACAATAAAAAAATTTAAAACCTGCAGGATGCTTGAAATCACAAACCACAAAAACCTCAAAGCCCTCAAAGCCCTCAACAGGTCAGGGACCATCTGTAGAAAGAGTTGACTCTTCACATCCAAGATATTTCATCAAAGAATCTCGCACCAGAGGTGTTAGCTCTGTTTCTCTTTCCACAGATGTGTCCTGACCTGCTGAGTGTGCCCAACATTTTAGTTTTATTATGTCGAAAGGAATTGCAAATGCTGGTATAGACTCAAGATAGACACAAAGTGCTGGTGTAACTCAGCGGGTCAAGCAACATCTCTGGAGAAAAAGGAAGGGGGACATTTCGGGTCGGGACCCTTCCTCAGACTCCTGTCACCCAACTTTTTCTTCAGAGATGCTGTCTGGCCTGTTGAGTTACTCCAGCACTTTTTGTCTATTTTACTTCATTTTTGTTGATGTATGTTAACGTTTTTTGATATATATTATGTTTCTAGGAATATCATTTTCAAATTATTTTACTACTTGTTTTCTAGTCAAGTTAAAATTGAAATGTATGTTTGTATAATCCCATTTAGAAAACCACTTTAAATAGCTTTAGAATTGTATTAACATTGCCCGATAATATATTAGAGTCTCGGGTGCCTGCTTCAAGCTTGAGTTTATTCATATCATGAATTCTCAAGTTGCTTGACCTGATTCAGTCAAAATAATTATAGACTGAAGTCTGAGCAACTAGTTCAAAGATGATCTGAATGTCTGTAAAAGAGAGGGGGGAAAAGTATCTTATCTGCTCATCAGCATTCCTTTTTAGTTGATCACTTGACACATTCAACCTGAATTGAGACAATTATTATTTTATCATTGCAATGAAACATGAAAGTCATTTAGCTTGCTAAAGGCTGAAACTGATAGATCTCTAGTCAACAGAGATCAAATGCATTGACATATAGAAAATTGTTGGAGTATAATTTATGACTTTTTGATCCGTACTCATATTTTTGTTCAGACTTTATCATAATTGCATTTTGCAAACTATTCAATGCATGTTTGCATCATTGCAGGGAGGAACTACATTTTTTTTAACCTTAGTGTGAGGCAAACATCAAATTGCACATAACAATGATTTTCTGTTAGTCCCATTGCACACTCTAGCTCCTGAGAGATATGGCATGACCTGGAAACCTGAACATGTAACATGAGTAAAGGTATGATTAATGCTTCACCAAATTACTGTGCATAAGTAGTTTTTTACGATACCACCTCCTCAGTGAATTTATTAAAACATAAATTCAGTTTCGATTTGAAAGTCTTTCCAAGCATGTGAGCAAACCTGGATGAGAGGCCAAAGTATCAGGATTTCTGGATCTGAAGAATGGTTGAAATAAATGAGTCTTGAGATGGTTGGGTCTCTGGGGTTGAACACAATTCCAACTCTAATCTGCCACATTTCAAGGGCAGTTTTAAAAACAATTTTTGACCACAGCTATTGAAATCCAACCCATCTTACCTGTTACATCTCAAAGAGCTCTCACCATTCTGAGATTTGATCGAAGCTTATTGATGATTGTGGGAAAGAAGAAAATGGCTTTGTTTATTAATTCTCCTCACTGCTGTCGTATTAACAAGTTGTTCAATGGTTCAATGGTCCTTTATTGTCACCTGTACCAAGGTAGAGTGAAATTTGATTTGCCATACAGTCATACAAGCAACAAGATACATAACTACATAGAGATTAAACATCAACAAACAGCCATTACAGCGGCGTGTGTGAATCCCCAGGGCACACAGCATAGCGGAAACCCACAGATATCAGTTCAATGTTGAGGCCACACACATGCTCCTTCACCGTGATGTGACCAGAGTTGTACCGACCACTGTCACTCTCTCTGTAGTCCCCGTCCGCCTGAACAGTCAGAAAGCTGTCCACACTCGCACTAGACTCCAGGATGTCCTCATGGAGCGATGTCCCCGCAAACACTGAGATCACTGCACTCACGGCACTCCCTCCGAATGCTCACCAGTGCAGGCATCATGTCCATCTTGTTTTTCGCCGACCTCACATTCCCCACTGTGATGGAAGGCAAATAACATATCTTATTTCCTTCTTTTCTCCCGCGATCGGGGCAATCGAAACATCCGCAGTCGGGGTGATCGCAGCTCCCGCAGTCGACGATCAAAGCCCCCGTATCGAGGTGATCGAGGCTCCTGCGATCGGGTGGTCGAAGTTCCTGTGGTTGGAGCTCCCGAAGTCGATCTCTAACCAAGGGACTGCCAGCTCCACGATGTTAAGGCCGCAGTGCGAACGGAGATACGATACGGAAACAGTCGCATCTCCGTTGAGGGAAGAGATTTAAAATCCCCCCCCCCCCCATACCCTAAAACATACAAGTAAAAACAGACTAACAACAACAAAAGAAATACAGGTTGTCAGCGAGGCTGCCATGTGCGGCACCACCCGCTGTTCGGAGTTAAATCAAAAATTCATCCTTGACTAATGTACATGGACTGTGTATAGTGTATAGTGTATAGTGGAAATATAATTACAGAGACTTGTACATTATTTGTACAGTATACAAAATCATTAGAGAAATAGATTGGGTAGTCGCACGGAATCTCTTGCCCAGACTAGGGGAATCAAGAACCAGAGGACATAGGTTTAAGTTGAGGGAGGAAAGATTTAATAGGAACCTGAGGGGTAACTTTTTCACACAAAGGATGATGGGTGTATGAATTGTGCTGCTGAGGAGGTAGATGAGGCAGGTAATATCGCAACGTTTAAGAAACATTTGGACAGGTACATGGATAGGATAGGGTTAAAGGGCTATGGGTCAAACACAGACAAGTGGGACTAATGTAGATGGGATGTGCTGGCCGGTGTGGGCCAGCTGAAGGGCCTGTTTCCATGCTGTAAGAATCTATGACTCTATAAACCATCTTCACTCTTGCTTAAAGTACACCTCTCATCCCTCTTCCTCTGGCTCATTACCTATTTATCTTACATACCTATCTGTGAAATCTGTTGGAAATATTCTTCTAATTTACAGGAACAGTGGCACAGCTGGTAGACCTGCTGCCTCACAGCGGTGGGCTTAACTCTGACCTCGGGTGCTGTCTGTGTGGAGTTTGCATGTTCACTCTGTGACTGTGTGGGTTCCCTCTGGGTGCTCCAATTTCTTCCCACATCGCAAAGACATGCAGGTTTATAGGTTAATTGTAAAATTGCTCCTAATGTGCAGCGAGTGGATGAGAAGGTGGGATAACATTGGACCAGTTTGAATGGGTGATCAATATACAGCGTGGACTCAGTGGGACGAAAGGCCTGTTTCCAGGCAATATTTCTAAACAAAAACATACGCTTGTAGTTGCCATTATGACTGACACATGACTTGTGCACTGATTGCCAGCTCCTGAGTCTTTGTTGTTCATCCAGGGCTCAGTAATTTCTACGTGCACATGATGTAAACCTTAGGCTCCAGAAACCTTTATAGATAGGTTTATGTTTGGTATTGTCCCGTGTGCTGAAGTACAGTGAAAACCTTTGTTTTTCAAGCTATCCAAACAAATCTGATAGTATTATGTGCAATCAAGCCAAACTCAAGTACAATAGGTAGGGTAAATGGAAAGATACAGTGTGCGCATTGCTGAACATCAATTCCAGAGACAAAATCCCAATGTCCGCAATGGGGTAGAGGTGACTCGGACAGTACACTCAATTATAGCCTGATAAGAAGCTGTTCCTGAGTCTAGTGGTATGTGCCATAGCATTGTACAGTGGCAGTTCAAACTGATTAACGTGGTCTCAGGATATTTGGTGGAACATACTGTCCTGTGTTGCATACATGCATTTTAAGCTGTTCACATTCTTTTTACAGCATTACCATTGTACTCATCCAGGGCAGGCTTGGTACTGAATACCACGTCATCAACAGACATTCTACAGGAGTGGAGCTAATCTTTCAGAACTAATGGGAAACTGTTCAGCCTACAGTGACAACTCCTCCAGAGCCAAGGTCACGCGAACCTCCATAGTCAAGTCATTGTATGCAAATGATCCTTGCATTTGCACATGCTCAGGCTGAGTTCCAAGTCCTTTAGTTTAGTTTAGTTTAGAGATACAGCGCAGAAAAACAGGCCCTTTGGCCCACCGAGTCTGCAGTGACCTGCAATCCCCACACATTAACATTACCCTACTCACACCAGGGACAATTTACACTTATACCAAGCCAATTAACCTACAAACCTGTTCGTCTTTGGAGTGTGGGTGGAAACCGAAGATCTTGGAGAAAACCCCCGCAGTTCATGGGGGGATCGTACAAACTCCGTACAGAAAGCACCTATAGTCGGGATTGAACCCGGGTCTCCGGTGCTACAAGCGCCGCAAGACAGCAACACTACCACTGTGCTACCGTGCCGCCCTATGTTGCCATGTGACTTTTGACTATGAGTGGAACTCCATAATTGTCTCAATGGGATGTATCGAGAAGTTCAGTATGTTTGACTGAGCTCATTGAACAGTTGGACATGTTCTACTGCTGCACCACCTGTAGACTCTTTGTGACTCACTTATTGGAACACAGGAGAGGATGGGACTTCAGCTCAACATCTAACGTGGCACAGTGGTACAGCTAGCCTTGCTCGAAAGGCAATAGATCTTGGTTCAAGTATGCCCTTGGGTGATGTCTACACGGTGTCGACACATTCCTCTGTGACTGTGGGTTTCCTCTGGGTGCTCTATTTTTCTCCCACATCCCAAGCGTGTGCGGGTTGGTAGATTAATTGGCCGTTCTCTTCTATATGTTGGTTACTGGTAGAATCTGGGGTGGTATTAAAGCAAATGTATAGAGTATAAAAAACTGGGATTAATGCAGCATTAGTGTTAAATGGGTGCTAGACGGTTGTCGTGGGTTGGATGGGCCAAAGGGCCTGTTTATGTGCTACATCTCTTTTAAACTCTGTGACTCTATGCCTATCTGCAAGACCAGGATCCTCCATGATCTGCACCACATTGCTCCATAGCAATAAAAGTTCAAACCAAGACTGAAAAACATGAATCTCTTTGCAGTCATGGCAGTCACCTTTGCTGTACAGAACTGCTGAGCTGAGGAAAATGATATATAGAGATTACTTCAGATTAACTTAGACCTGCTACAAAACTCATGGCCTATCAGGCAGCCATGTTATCTGTCTTCCTTGACACTTCTGAGACTTCAACTTCGACTACCCACAGCAGGCACCTCAAGGCACTGGAAAAATAGTAGGCAATTAAACTCCCCACCTTTCATTCTTGTCAGATTCCACCCATTTCCTTCTCCATTTATTACCTCCAACCTTGATCTGCTAATCAACCCTTCCTCACCAGAATCCACTTATCACATGCCAGCTCTTGCCCCACCCCTTCCCCTCACCTTTTTCCACCAGCTACCTGCCCTTTCCTTTGCCTCAACGGCGTGAAGAGGGAACTCATCTGTCCATTTCCCTCCACAGATGTTGCCTGACCTGCTGAGTTCCTCCAGTATTTTGTTTTTGGCTTCATGTGTTTGAGTCCTTTCTCAGCTCTGTGTACTTTGGTAATTTAACTGCGTAGCTGATGTTCACAGTGTCATCTCATGTTATTTAAGCTTGCGGGTTCCTATACGTCATATTGTTCAGAATCTCCCCATTCACAATTCTAATTGACTTGCCCATCTCAGAACAATAAACCTTTGTGGTTAATATCAGGACATTATAAACTTGATAATAATTTAAAGAGTTTTAGCGAAGATACAACTTTTTAAATGTTGTGAATAGTAGAGAAATACAATTTAGACTAAAATTCCATTGCAACATTCAAACTGCATTTCAATCAGCTCAGTGCAGAAACATACACATTCATTCTTCGAACCACAACTAGAAGGTTGTTGGCGAATTGAGTGGTTTTGTATGATTTCCAATAAAAATAAAACGGTACTTGTTTTCTAGTAAGTGTTGGAGATTTAGCTAATCCTCTGACTGTGAGAGGTCATTCATCATGGCCATGAGAGAGTTGCAAGATATTGTGGAAATAATTCCAGTAGTACTAGGCCTAATGTAATGTGGCTAAGTGTGTTATCCACAATTATTAACCAATTTACCTAATTCTCTGCTTTTTAGTGTTGTAAGGGAAACAGACAATGATGAGCAAAGACGGTGACAAGATAACAGATGTTGGTGAAGGGAATGCTGTGTACCCTCCTAAAGTACGTCAATGTGCAGTTGCTATCAGACCATTAGAGGACTGTTCATTTAGTCAATTTCAAGTATATTGTCAGTTCACATGATAAATTTCTTCTAACTTCATCGCAGCTGCCTCTATCTTTCCATATCCATGATCCAGGATCTTGGGGGAGAAGGCTACATCCTGCCAAAATGGCTGCTCCAACACAGCGTACAGACAGCTCTACAATGGCAGCGGCATCTGAGCTTAGTTGTCCAGGCAATGGGATTACTGTGATTTTACTGTCCGCACCACCCTAGCAGCACTGCACAGTTTACACCAGCCAAGCTATCTTTTTAGATTAGTTTAGAGATACAGCGGGGTCAAGGAAAAAGCGTTCACGTCGCGGCACTGTTTCCACCAATCTTTCCACCACCACGCACAAGCAGCACAAGAAGCGCAAGACGCCATTTTATGCAGATGCCGAGAAGTGTGTTCAGCTCTAGCTGAACAATTTCTAATTTTGAGATGTGGACTCGATAGGAAGAAGAATAGAGGTCTTTAAAATGATGAGAGGGATAGACAGAGTTGACGCGGATAAGCTTTTCCCATTGAGAGTAGGGAAGATTCAAACAAAAGGACATGACTTGAGAATTAAGGGACAGAAGTTTAGGGGTAACATGAGAGGGAACTTCTTTACTCAGAGTGGTAGCTGTGTGGAATGAGCTTCCAGTGGAAGTGGTGGAGGCAGGTTCGATTTTATAATTTAAAAATAAATTGGATAGGTATATGGACGGGAAAGGAATGGAGGGTTATGGTCTGAGTGCAGGTAGATGGGACTAGGTGAAAATAAGTGTTCGGCACGGACTTGAAGGGCTGAGATGGCCTGTTTTCCGTGCTGTAATTGTTATATGGTTATATGGTTATATACAGCGTGGAAACAGGCCCTTCGGCCCAACGAGTCCGCATCGACCAGCAATCCCTGCACATTAATGTTGCAGTCACTAGGGTACCATTTACACTTCTACCAAGCCAATTAACCTACAAACCTGTACGTCTTTGGAGTGTGGGAGGAAACCGAAGATCTCGGAGAAAATCCATACAGGTCATGGGGAGAAAGTACAAACTCCATACAGACAGCACCCGTAGTCAGGATCGAACCCAGGTCTCCAGCGCTATAAGGCAGCAACTCTACCGCTGCATCACCGTGCCACCGTATGGTCTTATTTTGTCAAAGTGTTGCATCTGCAGAATCTGGCCATTGGATAATCTCGACCATGGTTTGCCCAGGAGGAGCAGGGGATAGACCAGCAGGCAAGTGAGGGCAAAAATCAATACCAGGTCCTTCAAGAGGAGGCGGATGAAGAAGAAACTGAGGATATGGAGCCATTTGATTCACAGTCTTCCTGACAGGAGCCTCATGCATAATTTTCTAGAAGAGAACACAATGTTGCAGCAGTAGAGCTGCTGCCTTGTAATGCCATAGACAGAGGCTCAATCCTGACTATGTACGCCATCTGTACCAAGTTTGTACATTCTCCCTGTGACAGCATGGGTTTTCTCTGAGTGCTCCGGTTTCCTCCCACCCTCCAAAGATGTACAGGTTTGTAGGTTAATGGTGGTATGGTGTGATTGCTGGTTGGCGCAGAAATGGTGGGCTGAAGTGCCTGTTTCCACACTGTGTCTCTAAAGTCTAACGTCTAAAGAGCTTTCTGGATAAGAGGCAGTGTTTGATCCCGGATAGACGCTGCCAGAACACAGTATGCCTGTACATTTTCTGCACATCAATCTCAGATAATTCAATCAACAATTGCTAGCCTATCACCGGAGCCTGACTGGTAGTAGTGATGGTAATGGTAATGGTTTGAAAGTAAGTTACTTTGCTTAAAATGGATGCAGATATTCCCTTGCATAAACAGTGGACAGAAGCAATGCATCTCTGGGCCTTAGCCAACACTTGGAACAAGGAGTTATTGAGAACAATGGCTGTAAATAAGCCAATATTGCCACCACAATATGACTCCAAACAAATACTAACGTTATTCCTCATTCTCAATACCTTGCCTCCACATTTTGCACTGAATAGTTGCTACCTCTTGAATTATTTTCATCAAAGGTTGTTTATCATTGTGACAAGTGGATATTCCAATTTCCATATAATACCAGTACTCAATAAATATCCCACTTCAGCTCACTCGCACTCAAGTACATCAATGGACATTTAAAATCAGAATAATACATAGTTACTGCATAATGAGTTCAGAAGGGCACAATAATAACATATTGATTCAATGGAATACTTTGGCAACAGCTGCAAATGGTCATCATGTCATTTGATCAAGCAAGCAGCATTATAGTCTCATGTGAAGTTGCAGCCAAATATCTCCTCTAACTAAACACCTGCAAAATATGCACATCACTGGAGGTGTGCAATGATGTGCTTCAAGCACATCCTTCTCAGCACAAATGTGATTCATCTCCGAACTCTGAATGACAGATATTCCTCAACCAGCCGGGCCTGAAGCATGGTCAGTACTTCTGATGTTTGGCATCTTGGCAGTGTCAAAGTACAATTCAGATTCTCATATTTCAAAGGCATTTCAGTCACTAGTTATTTTCTCTGCCTGTGGGATCGAACTCACCATGGTACCATGCTGTGCTGTTGGATTATGAAAAACACCACTTCTGATGCAAGGCTGGTAGAATTGCTGCCTCACAGTTCCAGAGATCCAGTTTCGATCCTGACCTGGGGTTCCGTCTGTGTGGAGTTTGCACATTCTCCCTGTGATTACATAGGTTTTCTCCGAGAGCTCCGGTTTCCTCTCATATCCCAAAGGTGTGCAGGTTTGTAGGATGGTTGACCTCTTTAAAATTGCTCCTAGTATGTAGGGAGTAGTTGTGAAAGGGATACCATAGAACTAGTGTAAACAGATTTTAAACTTTAGAGATACAGTGTGGACCAGCAATCACCTACACTAACCTACACACACTAGGGACAATTCTACAACTTACTGAAGCCAATTAATCTACAAACCTGTACATCTTTGAAGTGTGGGAGGAAACTGGAGCACCTAGAGAAAACCTACATGGTCACAGGGAGAATGTACCAACTGCATACAGACAGCACCCATAGTCAAGATCAAACCCTACTGTTGCATCACTGTGCCACCATCGATGATCAATGGTCGGTCTGGACTCGGTGGACCAAAGAACCTGTTTCCATGGTGTAATTCCATGGTGCAATTCATTCAGTAGTGTTGCCAACAATGCTGCTGCTGGCAACATTAATTGCCCGCTAATGATGAAAGAATGGATCAACTGGGCTTGTATTCACTGGAATTTAGGATGAGAGGAGATCTTATAGAAACCTATACAATTCTTAAGGGGTTGAACAGGCTATATGCAGGAAAAATGTTCCCGATGTTGGGGGAGTCCAGAACCAGGGGTCACAGTTTAAGAATAAGGGGTAGGCCATTTAGGACTGAGATGAGGAAACATTTTTCACCCAGAGAGTTGTGAATCTGTGCATGATGTTTGCTCATTGTTGTGAGGAATGTAAGCACAGACTCAGGTCTCACCAACAGCAATGGTAAAGATTCCATATATTGTCAAGAGACAAGAGTCAAAAGTGTTTTATTGTACCATGTACTGAAACAGAACAATTAAGTTCTTGCAATTGGCAATGCTATTTCGAGTCAGAGTGGAGATGTTTGGATCGTGGAGTCGTAGGGTCATAGAGCTGTAGACCAAAGAAGCAGGCCCTGCAGCCCATCTTGTTCATGCTAACCAAGTTGGCATATTGAGCTAGTCCCATTATCCCTTGAAACCCTTCCTATCCATATATATCTATCGCTTGCTCTATGTGTAGGAAGGAGCTGCAGAAGCTGGTTTACACCAAAGATAGGCACAAAATGCTGGAGTAACTCAGCGGGTCTGGCAGCCTCTCTGGATAAAAGGAATAGGTGATATTTCGGGTCAAGATCTTTCTTCAGACTGAAAGTTACTCAAGTCTCAGACTCAGTCTGAAGAAGGGTCTCGACCCGAAACGTCACCTATTCCTTTTTCTCCAGAGATGTTACTTGACCATAGCTAATTACTCCACCATTTTTGTCTATCTTCTTATAGATTGCTCTAGCAGTTCATTCCAGATACTGACCCCCCTCTGCCATTGGGGTCCTTCTTAAATCTCTCCCATCCCACCTTAAGCCTAGTTTTAGAATGGATAAAGTGAAAGACTGAGCATTCACTTTATCCATGACAAATCAATTTATCCTGTAAATTAAGTCTTGTAGCCCATATGCAGAAAGACCCTGATTTTTTGTAATTAGATGTGTCTGGCCACCCTCCTCTCAGTGCATTACACTTTAGACTTTGGAGATACAGCGTGGAAACAGGTATGTCGGCCAACTGAGTCCACGCCGACCAGTGATCACCCAGTAAATTTTACAATTCTACACTGTCAATTACCCTACAAACCTGTACATATTTGGCATAAGGGAGGAAACCGGAGCATCCGGAGAAAACCCACGCAGTCGCAGGGAAAACGTACAATCTCCGTACAGTAGAGCACCAGTAGTCAGGATCAAACCCAGGTCTCTGGCGCTGTAAGGATGCATCTCTACCGCTGCGCCACCATGCCCCCCTGGATATTGCAACCCAAAGATCGACACCAAGTGCTGGAGTAACAATGGGTCAGGTTGCATCTCTGGAGAAAAAGGATGGGTGACGTTTCTGGTTGGGACCCTTCTTCAGGCTTTTTAATGGTGTTAGTTGAGGGATAATTGTTTGCCAGGATAGCAGAGAAGCTTGAAAATTAACAAAATGGAAATCTGAAATATAAACAGAAAATTCTGGAAACTCTCAGCAGATTCAGCATCTATGGAAAGATGTTTGAGGTCAGAGACTCTGACAGAACTGGGAATGAGAGTCTCAGATTTACATCTTGTCTGAACAATGGTATTGTGTCCTTACACACTGACAGAATGTCGGCTTGGATTATGTGCTTACATCTCTGCAGTGCAGCTGACTGCAATAACTTCAGGCTCAAAAATGAGAGTGCTACTTCATGACACGTACATACAAATATGATGGCTTTCAGATCCCAATGCATTCTGTGAGCACCAAATATACCGGATTTATTTTTATTTTTTATTAAGTTGCTTTGAGGTGTAAGTGGTTCGGTGGCCTGCCAAAATTAATTGTTAACAACATTTTCATCTTAAAGCTGGCAGCCCATCTGTTCTGATTTTCTGGTGTGCAACGTCTCGATGGGGAGGGCAGCAGTGGAATGTGGTGGAGGAAATGCAGCAGTCTCTGCTAGACATGGGTAGATGCTCAATATTATTAAATGGAATAGTGCAGGAAGGAACAGCAGATGCTGGTTTACACCCAAGATAGACACAAAATGCTGGAGTAACTCAGTCTGAAAAAGGGTCTCGACCCAAAATGTCACCTATTCCTTTTATCCAGAGATGCTGCCTGACCCACTGAGCAACTCCAGCAAATTGCGTCCATCTTCATTATTAAATGGAGGGCAAGTTACCTTCACCCCCCATCAAATATTGTTGCCGCTCCAATTAATTGACAAGACATAGGCAGAATAGGGGCAAGTGAAGCAATAACTAAAGGACCCATGACCAGCAACCAGGTAACGCTAGAAGCAAGAGCAAGAAGCATAAATGTGCTGGAGGAATCGACCTGAAACGTCACCTATCCATGTTCTCCAGAGATGCTACCTAACAACCCAGTGGCATGAATATTGATTTTTCTAATTTCAAGTAACCCTTGGATTCCCTCTCACTTCGATCCTCTCCCACCGTAGTCATCTTGCTAGTTTTACTCTTTGTATCTCTTTGTTATCAGCTCAACCACAGTGGGCTTCACCTTTCCCGAGTCATCTGTGCCGGCTCTGATTTGTTTTGAACCTTTTAATACATCTAGTTTCTTTCTCCCCTGACTCTCAGTCTGAAGAAGGGTCTCTACCCAAAACGTCACCTATTCCTTTTCTCCAAACATGCTGCCTGACCCATTGTGTTACTCCAGCATTTTGTATCTATCATCGGAGTAAACTGGCATCTGCAGTTCTGTCCTACACATTTTGTCTGCTACCTGACCCATTGAATTACTCCAGCACTTTGTGTCCTTTCGTGTAAACTAGCACCTGCAGTTACTTGCTTCTAAAGCTGGAGGAACGCAGCAAGTCAGGCAGCATCTGTGGCGGGAAATCAAAACGCAATAGGTTTGGGTCGGATCACTTCTTCATACTGGAGGTGAACTTCTTCAAAGTAGACACATAATGCTGGAGTAACTCAGCAGGTCAGGCAGCACCTCTGCATAGAAGGAATGGGTGACGTTTCGGATCGAGACCCTTCTTTGTTCTGCATTCTTTCCTACACACATATTCAAAGTAGGCATACTTTGAGGAAATGTGGAGCAATAAAATGCGTACAAGTGACTGCGGATGTTGAAATCTTGATGAAAAATGCTGGAAGCAAGCCAGAATTACTTAGTCAAGAGTATGAAGAAGGGTCTCAACCCGAAACGGGTCTGAAGAAGGGTCTCGACCTGAAATGTCACCCATTCCTTCGCTCCCGAGATGCTGCCTGTCCCGCTGAGTTACTCCAGCATTTTGTGTCTACCTTCAATTACTTATTCAAGCTATTCATCATTTTTTGAGGTAATGTTCGACCGTATGCTGAGATCCATGTTCAATACCATGGGCTGGCACTTCCATGTCTTAACTTTAGAACATAGAATAGTACAGTACTGGAACAGGCCCTCTTTCCCACAATGTCTTTGCTGACTGTGATGCTAATTTGAACTGCACAAATTATCTATATCTCTCCAATCACTACCTGCTCATGTCCCTGTCTAAATGCATCTCAAACATTGCTATCATATCTGCTTCCACCATTTCCCTTGGCAGCTTAATCCAGATACCTGCCAATCTCTGCAAAAAAAACATGCCTCATAATTCTCCCTTAAACATTTCCCCTCTCACCTTAAAGCTATGCCCGCTAGTCTTTGACATTTCCGTTGTGGAAAAAAGACTCTGAATGCCTCTCATAGACACTGTCTATGCCTCTCATAATTTTACGTACTTTAAGGGCCTGTCCCATTTTGGCGTCATTTGCGCGTCACAGGTGGCGTGCGAAGAATTTGTGAATCCCCAAATCCTGCGGCGCCACGCACTACCACGCATCACTGCCTACGCCACCACGCACCATGCGCACGTAATACACACCATGCGCGCATAATGCATGCCATGCGCGCGTCGTGCGTCGTGACGCGTAAATGATGTTGTGTAAATGACGCGCAAATGACGCCCAAGTGGGACAGGCCTTCTAGTCTACAACAATACTAACTTACTTATTCTCCAAGCTATCATGGTCCACAGCATCACTTTATTATTTGCTGCATCTGTTGCTGTAACAAGTGCCTATTTTCATTTCTTAGAAACATAGAAATCGTAGAAACATAGAAAAATAGGTGCAGGAGTAGGCCATTCGGCAATTCGAGCCAGCATCGCCATTCAATATGATCATGGCTGATCATTTAAATCAGTAAAAATTAGCTCCTGCTTTTTCCCCATATCCCTTGATTCCTTTAGCCCGAAGAGCTAAATCTAACCCTCTCTTGAAAACATCCAGTGAATTGGTCTCCACTGCGTTCTGTGGCAGAAAATTCCATAGATTCATAACTGTCTGGGTGTAGAAATCTTTCCTCAACTCAGTCCAAAATGGCCTACCCCTTATTCTTAAACTGTGACAGCTGGGTCTGGACTCTCCCAACATCAGGAACATTTTTCCTGCATCTAGCCTGTCCAGTCCCTTAACAATTGTATTCAAGAAGGAACTGCAGATGCTGGAAGATCGAAGGTACACAAAAATGCTGGAGAAACTCAGCGGGTGCAGCAGCATCTATGGAGCGAAGGACAAGAAGGAACTGCAGATGCTGGAAGATCGAAGGTACACAAAAAAGGTACGAAGGTACTCCTTCGCTCCATAGATGCTGCTGCACCCGCTAAGTTTCTCCAGCATTTTTGTGTACCTTAACAATTGTATATGTTTCTATAAGAATCCCCTCCCATCCTAAATTCCAGTGAATATAAGCCCAGTCGACCTATTCTTTCATCATATGTCAGTCCCGCCATCCCGGGAATAAACCTGGTGAACCTACGCTGCACTCCCTCAATAGCAATAATCTCCTCCTCAAATTAGGAGACCAAAATTACAAACACTACTCCAGGTGTGATCTCACTAGGGCACCGTACAACTGCAGTAGGACCCTCTCGCTCATAAACTCAAATCCTCTCGCAATGAAGGCCAACGTGCCATTAACTTTCTTCACTGCCTGGTGTACCTGCATGCTTACTTTCAGCGACTGATGTACAAGCACACCCAGGTCTCATTGCACCTCCCCTTTCCCTAATCTGACACCATTCAGATAATAATCTGCCTTCCTGTTCTTGCTACCAAAGTGGATAACCTCACATTTATCCACATTATACTGCATCTGCCATGCATCATGCGCTACGACTCTTTGGGTGACTGAGGAGACTACTCACGACCATACAAGCAACACCCTGGTGGCATGTCGTGGGTTGAAGCCTGTATGGTCGTGAGTAGTCGGTCAAAGAGTCTAACCATGTTCTGGTCACTGCTGGATTTTCAACATGTTGAAATTTTTCGGCGACCTGCAGCCACTGTGACGGGTGCTAGCAAGTCGCCGAAAAAAATCGCATGTGGGACAGGCCCATTAATTCCCTCGTCTAAATCATTAATATATATTGTAATTAACGGGTCCCAGCACCGAGCCTTGCGGCACCCCACTAGTCACTGCCTGCCATTCTGAAAAGGACCCTTTAATTCCTACTCTTTGCTTCCTATCTGCCAACCAGTTCACTATCCATGCTAATACCCTATCCCCAATACCATGTCCTCTAATTTTGCACACTAATCTCTTGTGTGGGACTTTGTCAAAGGCTTTTAGAAAGTCCAGACACACCACATTCACTGGCTCGCCCTTATCCATTCTACTTGTTACATCCTCAAAAAATTCCAGAAGATTAGTCAAGCATGATTTCCCCTTCATAAATCCATGCTGCCATGGAGTTCCTGATTCCATCCCCAAAGCCTATTTTGGAGAGTAAGTCCATCATTTACCTGTGTGAAGGTAGACACAAAATGCTGAAGAAGGTTCTCGACTCGAAGCGTCACCCATTCCTTCTCTCCAGAGAAGCTGCCTGTCCCACTGATTTACTCCTGTATTTTGTGTCTAACTTTGATTTCAACCAGCATCTGTAGTTCTTTCCTACACATTTTACTGTGTGATATCCTTCAGACGAAGAAAGTGTTCTCCTGGTCCAAGCTGAACAGGCAGGTGTCCACCCCTCGGTTCGGCATGCAGACAATGGTATTCCTGAGCTGTGCCAGTCTTCCTGAGATTTTCCATCCATGTACAGCACAGGTTGGATCTCCTGTCTCAGTGCAGATTTGACCCAGTTGACCAGAGTCTTGGACCTGATCTTATAGTCCACATTTAGCCACCAGATGGATCTCCAATTCCTGATGTCATCCTTCTTCTCCTTCTGCTTGGAGATGAGGTGTTATCATTTTATGTAGTTGAAACAAGAACCAGATGATGGTTAACATGCAAAAGGACACAACAGCCACATCAAGCGGACCGTGTGGTGGGTGATGAAGGGCTCGCTGATGCATCTTGCGAGCTGGGGTGGCGTCAGCTGATCCATCCACAATAATTTTTATAAAGTGATCCATTAAAGTGATGGTTTACTGTACCTCCGTGTACTCATGCAAATGACAAGTTGTTATACTTTGAGGCGATCTTGCATTGGAGCAGTTAAATGGAGACACAGGGAATGCAGATGCTGGAATCTTGAGCAAAAAACAAAATGCTGGAGGAACTCAATAGGTGAGGCAGAATCTGTGCAGATCTAAAGTATGGTCCCGTTGTGAAACGTTACCAGGCCATTTCTCTCCACAGATGCTGGCTGACCTGCTGAGCTTTTCCAGCACTTTGTTTTTTGCTCATGATTCCAACATTTGCATTTCCTTGTGTTTCAACTCAATTGCTCTTTTTGATTTATCCTTGTATGACAGTTTAATGAAATATGTACCTGAATTTACAACTCTCTTTGGTTCAATGTTATTTCTAATTTTTCACCATTTATATCTGTTTAGATCCAAAATGAAATCAATTTGCTATGTTCCTGTCTTTTCACTATTGATTAATTGTTCATTGTGATTTAATGCTTTGATTTAAACCGCTTACAATATAAACTAATTTTTGTCCACAATTGGATCATGGTTTCCGTCACTGAAAAATACTATTAAATGGAATGCTTGACAAACATATCTTGGTAATTTGAGTACCTGTCCATTATACAAAACATTTAATGTAGAAAAATAACCTTTGTTCATTCATACAGACACGATCAGGCATAATGGATAGCAAAATGGATTACCTGATAGATTATAAGAGGCATAGATAGGATGGACAGTCAGCACCTTTTTCCCAAATAGAAAAATCAAATACAAGTGGGCATAATATTAAGGTGAGAGGTGCAAAGTATAAAAAGATGTGCTGGACAAGTTTTTTATTCAGTGTGTGGTAAGTGCCTGGAATACACTGTCGATGGTGGTGGTTAATGCAGATTTGAGAGTGGCATTTAAGAGATTTTTGGATAGGCACATAAATATGCTGGGAATGGAAGGATATGGATTATATTCAGGCAGATAAGACTTGTTCTTGGCTTCATGTTTAGCACAGACATTGTGGGCCGAAGGGCCTGTTCATGTACTGTACTGTGTTCTATATTCTAGGTTCTATGGTTTAAAACATAGAAGGGAGATTCCAAGTACTTGAATGAAAGATGTGTTTTAAAAGAGGTCTTAGTAAAATGTCTTAAGTAGGTAAGTCAGACCTAGATGGATAAAGACACAGTTGTAAATAATGGGGTAAAGTAAGAGGAATTGGATGAGAAAGCAGGGTTGGAAGAAAAGTGAGTTCTGGGTGGTGGGATGTAGGGTTGGAAGAGAATACAAGGATAGTGAAGGCGAGCCCAATAGGAAACTATGATATGGATGAGAATAAATGGGAAGCATTGTGTGACCAAAACAAAATGCAGTTCTGGAAGGAGGTAGATGATGTTTGAATGAATTAGGAATCAGACAGTAGGTCTTTAGTATGAGAATATTTCAGAATTGAATTAATCATAAGATCTATGAAGTGATCAATATCTCTCAACCGTTCTATGAATTGTATACAGTTGGCCCTCAAATCCATTTACTGTGCTCACTTCAAAATACTTATCATCTCATTTGGGTAAAATGGTGTCTCATTTCCACCTTGCACCAAATGTTCTAGTTTTTAATTAGCTTAAAAAACCCATGACCATAAGTATTATCTGACACAGGCGTAGATCATTGCACACCGGATGTTTACATGGAGATCAATAACATGTTCAGAAGTAAAAATAAAACTTCAAAAATATGTTCTTCTATGTTGTGGCTTTCAGTTCTGCAGTACTGTGGACCATGACAGTAACAAAGCCAGTTACATCGCCCCTTAAATATAAAAATGTGCTTCACAGATGCACAAATTAAAAATGTAAGCCTAAACAAATAAAAAGAGGAAGGGATGACCACAAATTTGGTTAGAAAAGGAATTGTAAGGATTCTGCTGAAACCAGGGAGATGTATTTTAAGGTACACAAAATTGCTGGGGAAACTCAGCGGGTGCAGCAGCATCTATGGAGCGAAGGAAATAGGCGACGTTTCGGGCCGAAACCCTTCTTCAGATGTATTTTAAGGATAGGATTCAGGGTAGTGCCACATGGTCATTAAGGGAGGAAGTAGGAAGATGTACAAGATAGGGAAATTAAAGTGACGGGGGGGATGGAGCTGGTTAAAATGAAGAAGGTGATGAGGCATAGAAAGTGAGTGGTAACAATAAGGCGAGATTAAAATGTAAAGATTAAAACATTAAACTAGTACCACAGGGCTACTGTGGGTAAGAAGAGTCAGCAGTGATGGATGAGCAGGCTTTTACAAGGATGCAATAATCTGGAGAAAATATTCCATTTCATATTGATAGTTATTCCCTTAAATCGGTAGTCAGACCAAACCAGACAACTAATGCTAGTCAACATAATATATGCTTAGACGAGACAATGCCCTTCCTGCAAACTTATAGGCATGATCCATCTTGATCCCAAGACACAATATTACCACTCATTATCTGAAAGTATGAAGGTTCTTTGCGAAAAAGAAAATAATCAGTCTGGGAAAGGGGAGTGAAGGGCGTAAAACACCGTGCTTGCCTGAATCATACAGTAACTCAATGCCAAATCAGTCCTTATTATCAGTTATTCTGTTAGTAAATAATGCTAATCACCTTTAATCCTTTGGTTAACATGACTCATTGACTTCAGTTCCTACATTCAATTATATATTCAAATCTTTCACATTAATAAATTGCTGCCTCAACCATCAACTCTCGAAATTAATTCTACTGCTTCATATTTCCATGTGTGAAGGGGGTACTTTTATTCTTTGTTTTAAACATCTTGGTTTTACTCTGTGCCCATGACTTCTCATTAAACTCATGGAGTGATATAACATGGAAACAGGCCTTTTGGTTATCGAGTCCTGCTCACGATCGCCCTATTTTAATCTAATCTATTTTGCTCTCCCCATTTCCCCATCAAATCTCCCTGGATTTTACCATTCTTCTGCACACTTGGGAAATTTACAGTGGCCAATGAATCAACCAAACTGTACATTATTAGGATGTGGGAGGAAACCAGAGGAAACTCACATGGTCACAAGAATGTGCAAACTCCACAAAGACAACACTGGGGATTGGGATTAATCCCCAGTCACTGGGGCTGTGAGGCAACAGTTCTACTTGCTGGAGATACAAGAGAATGCAGATGCTGGAAGCTTTAGCAGTAAACAAATGGCTGGAGCATCTGTGGATGAAAATAGAGATGATATTTCAGGTTGGGACCCTTCTTCAAGACAATGTCGCCCATTCCTGGCTTGTCAAATACTGGGTATAGTTTACTACCATTCAGCCCCGATAGAATTTTAGCATGATATTATACCATTCCATTAAAATCTGTTCAGATTCAGATTCAGATTCAGATTCAATTTTAATTGTCATTGTCAGTGTACAGTACAGAGACAACGAAATGCATTTAGCATCTCCCTGGAAGAGCGACATAGCAAATGATTTGAATAAATAATAATAAGTGATAATAAGTGTCTGGGGGGTGGGGGGGTGATTGGCAGTCACCGAGGTACGTTGTTGAGTAGAGTGACAGCCGCCGGGAAGAAGCTGTTCCTGGACCTGCTGGTTCGGCAACGGAGAGACCTGTAGCGCCTCCCGGATGGTAGGAGGGTAAACAGTCCATGGTTGGGGTGAGAGCAGTCCTTGGCGATGCTGAGCGCCCTCCGCAGACAACGCTTGCTTTGGACAGATTCAATGGAGGGGAGCGAGGAACCGGTGATGCGTTGGGCAATTTTCACCACCCTCTGCAATGCCTTCCGGTCGGAGACAGAGCAGTTGCCATACCATACTGTGATGCAGTTGGTAAGGATGCTCTCGATGGTGCAGCGGTAGAAGTTCACCAGGATCTGAGGAGACAGATGGACCTTCTTCAGTCTCCTCAGGAAGAAGAGACGCTGGTGAGCCTTCTTGATCAGAGTTGAGGTATTGTGGGTCCAAGAGAGGTCATCGGAGATGTTGACTCCCAGGAACCTGAAGCTAGAAACACGTTCCACCTCCGTCCCGTTAATGTGGATGGGGGTGTGCGTGCCGCCCCTGGACTTCCTGAAGTCTACAATGAGCTCCTTGGTCTTCTTGGAGTTAAGGGCCAGGTTGTTGTCAGCGCACCATGCTGCTAAGTGCTGGACCTCCTCCCTGTAGGCCGACTCATCGTTGTTGCTGATGAGGCCAATCACCGTTGTATCATCTGCATACTTGATGATGGTGTTAGTACCATGTACAGGTGTGCAGTCATAGGTGAAGAGGGAGTAGAGGAGGGGGCTCAGCACACAGCCCTGTGGAACGCCGGTGTTCAGGGTGAGGGTTGAAGAGGTGTGCTTGTCTAACCTAACAGACTGGGGTCTGTTGGTTAGAAAGTCCAGTATCCAGTTGCAGAGGGAGGGGTCGATGCCCAGGTTACCGAGTTTGGTGATCAGTTTTGGTGGTATAATGGTGTTGAATGCTGAGCTGTAATCGATGAACAGCATTCTTACGTAAGTGTCTCTGTTGTCGAGGTGGGAGAGGGCGGTGTGAAGTGCCGTTGAGATGGCATCCTCCGTACTCCTGTTCTTGCGGTAGGCAAACTGATAGGGATCCAGTGTGGGGGGTAGGCAGCTTTTGAGGTGTGCCAGGACCAGCCTCTCGAAGCACTTGGTGATGATGGGGGTAAGTGCAACTGGGCGGAAGTCGTTGAGGCTTGCCGCAGTGGAGTGTTTTGGCACGGTTCCAATTCCTATTTGTTAATGGTTTTGTAATATTTATATTTTAGTTCAACATTACCTTTTCTCATTTTTTGACAATTCTTTCTTAACTATACAAAGGGAGCAGAGCCTTCTCGCGATATGCATTGATTTTCCATTGTACTTATTTGATAGTTATTTAAATATTTCCCACTATGTGGGTATAAATATTAGCTTTTCAACACAATTTATTCTGATCACTTTTTCCCTTGACTAAGTTTGAAACCTTTACTTGAGACTCAAATTTCGCTTCTCAACTCCCATTTCTGATTTAATCATTTTGTGACTAATACTGAGAATAAATTAACAGGCCCTTCTGCCTGACTCATCCATGATAACTATCTACACTAATCCCATTTTCCTGTCTATGTATACAACGTTTACAATCTTGCCTTCATCAATTCTATTAGTAACCTTCTCAAAAACTCAATTCGTTACCTCGGGCAGGAAATCCAATGCACAAAACCATGCTAACTCACCTAAATCAGACCATAGTCGATGGAGGTCGAAGGAGGTCTTCTACAGTACATAGTCGAAGGAGGTCTTCAACATGACACTTTTTCAAACTCCTAAACTCGCCAATTAGGTCGCCGCAGTGGGACAGCCCCTTAAGGACTGTCTCAAATTCGTTGACCACACAACTTGTAATTCGTGTTAATCAATATCGAATTTGAATGGCTGTGACTCAGGCTAATGCCAGAGATTTGATAATTGACAGGTTCGTTCCAGGCATTCAAGGCTGGTGCTGTATTGAGTCAATAATTTAAATAGATTAAATTGTTGATTTGTGCAGCCTGCAGTACACCGTGGCCTACTGCTGACATATTTGATGGATACATTTATTTGTAAATCTCATTGAAATGAATACGCAGGTCCGTATACACACAGTAGCTCAGCTGGTGAGAATGTTTATCCCAAATGGCCCATGACCTGGGCATGCACAGTTGTAATGCCAAACTCGCTTATTGGCAACATGGTTGGCATAGACTTTGTGAGTCAAAGCGCCTATTCCAATAATGTGATTTTCCATGTTTAGGTTCATTTCATATCTAGCTAAACCCTTGTAGAGAGATGAGATAATTATTGCTAGCCAATTTATAAAGATCTTCTGGTCTTTTTCTCCCAGTTTTTAATTATTGTGCATTTTATTCCTACAGTCATTTTCTACCATTGCCTTTTATTCTTACCACACTCCCTCCCCACCACCCCCGACACATTCACCGTGGTAAACTCAGTTCCTTTAGACCATTTTCCTGATCCATTTGAACCTTCTAATGTGAATTCAGCACCACAATCAGAATAATGTTCCATTATCTTTGCTGTATCATAGAGTCATACAGGCCCTTTGGCTCAACTTGTCCATGCAGATCACGATGCCCCATCTACTCTAGTCCTACCTGCCCATGTTTGGTCTAAATCCCTCTAAACCTTTCCCAACCATGTACCTATCAAAATATATTTTAGATGTCGTTATGGTACCTGCCTCAACTACCTCCTCTGGCAGCTTGTTCCACATATCCACTACCCTCTGTGTCTTCTTCTTGTGTATGGCGCACACAGTCTAAAGTTATAGGACAACTCGTTCTATTTGATTGTCGGGTTGATTGCATTAATCGAAACAGGGCCGACCACGTGAAGGTTGCAATCTCCCACCCCACCCTCTGTGGAAAGAAGTTGCCTCCCAGGTTCCCATACAACCTTGAAACGTTGCCTATTTTCTTCGCTCCATAGATGCTGCTGCACCCGCTGAGTTTCTCCAGCACTTTTGTCTACCTTCGATTTTCCAGCATCTGCAGTTCCTTCTTAAACTCCCATACAATCTTCCCCTTCTCACCTTAAACCTATGTCCTCTGATTCTTTATTCCCTTACTTTGGGAAAGTCATGAGGGGAATAGATAGAGTGGATACACTGTGTATCCACTCGATCTATTCCCCTCATAACTTTACACACCTTTATAAGATCAACCCTCGGTCTCCTGCACTCTAAGGAATAATGCCCTAGCCTGCCCAACCAACCTCTCTCTATAGCTCAACCCCGCAAATCCTGGCAACATCCTCATAAATCTTCTCTGCACTCTTTCCAGCTTCATGGCATCCTTCCTGTAGCAAGGTGACCATAACTGTATCCAGTATATTCAGTTGTTTCTTAAACTCAAATAGAGAGAATCAGATCCCATGAGGTTGGTGGGGGGAGTTCAAACAAAGGCTGAGCTGAGTCACCTCCCCACAGACACTTACTTTCCTAGAAGTCACCAGTGAACCTGATGGGTTTTCACAACAATCCAGTGGTTTGGCTAAACATAGAAAATAGGTGCAGGAGGAGGCCATTTGGCCCTTCGAGCCAGCACCGCCATTCATTCTGATCATGGCTGATCATCCACAATCAGTAACCCGTGCCTGCCTTCTCCCCATATCCCTTGATTCCGCTAGCCCCTAGAACTCTATCTAACTCTCTTTTAAATTCATCCAGTGAATTGGCATCTACTGCCTTCTGTGGCAGAGATTTCCACAAATTCACAACTCTACTATTAATATTTTTCAATTTTATTTTTTAAGCATAATTAATTAAATTGAAATTCCTCTGCTGGTGTAGGAGAATCAGTCTTTCCAAAGCATTTATCCAGGCGTCTGGATTTCTATTGTAAAGGGTAAACTACCATTCTACTAATCCTATAACTGCAGCTGGTACAACTGCTGCCTCACAGCGACCTTGGGTACTGCCAGTGTGGAGTTTCCATGCTCTCTCTGTGACTGTGTGGGTTTTCTCCAAGGGCTCCTGTTTCCTCCCACATCCCAAAGACATGTGGGTTTGTAGCTGAGTTGGTCTCTGTAAAATTGTCCCCTTGTGTGTAGGGAGTAGATGAGGAAGTAGGATAACATAGAACAAGTGTGAACAGTTAATCAATGATTGGTGTGGACTTTGTGGGCTGAGAGGCCTGTTTCCATTCTCTATCTGTATTCTGTATCTCTAAACAAAACACATTTTTGCAATGTTAATGAAAATAAAAGAAAATACTGCAGATTCTGGAAATATAAAATAATAATGAGAAAACACTGAAATACTCAGCAGGCCAGACTGCATCATTGGGGTGGGAAACATTTCAGATCCAAGACCTCAGTCAGAATTTCAAAGGATCTTTGACATGAAACGTGAAGAACTTCTATTTCTCCCCCCCATGGATGCATGTAAAACATTTCCAGGCTTTTGGGTTTGTACATTCCATTTTGATGCTTTATTGGTAACTTAAGTAACAGTTAAAATGAAAATTAACAGATTTTCATTTGTTTGCATGAAACAGCTTTATAATGCACAAATCTTTACCAAATAGTCAGCCTATTTTCAATGGCAACCAGCAACCAGCAACCAGCAACCTCGCAGCAAGCGAGGGGCGGGGGTATCCTTTCTTTTAAAGATAGCAGAACTTCACTGCAGCCTCGCTCCACAGCTCGGCGACGGCGTGCCTCGGTGCAACATGTAGCGGCACTAACCCAGTTAAGTGAAGCCGAATCCGTGCCTTCCCGCGAAGGCATCAGCACAGATTCTGCAGTGCAATGACCGACTTTCGCTGGCAATTTATCACTGACAACGATGGAGAGAGGGGGTGTGGTCAGACGCGTCACGCTATAAAGGCAGCAAGTCTGGCGGGCTGAAAGTGACTGCAATGAACAGTCCAGACTGCGGAGTTTCGGATACCTCAGCCAGGGCACAACTAGAATAAAACAACTGCAAAAAAAACCACAACAAACCACAACAAAACACGGGGAGTCAGCCAGCCAGCCTCACCTCCAGCTCACCGAGTGGCGAGCTCTTCGCTCTCAATCCCTCTTCAAAACCTACTTAGCATCTCAACGCCGAACCGCCTGGGATTTGGAGAGGTATACAATACATTTTTTAATCACAGAAATGTGCACGTCTGGAATTGTTTTAGTTTAACTTGGTGTCTGTATCTCGAATTCTATTAAGATTTAAAATTAAAATACAATCCTAATTGTGGGAATTGCCCCGTGTTTTTTTAAAATCTGGCTTTTTTAAAGGCTTAACTTTCTCTTCATGTTCAATGTCAAAAGCTTCAGGGGGTATTTTAAAATAGAAGATTGCTGGGATCTTGTCCCTATTGGCCTGAACGATTGAAAACTGCCCAGGAGACTGGTTACAGTGGTCTGATTTTGGTCTGTGCTAAATTATAAGATTAACCTGTGATTCATGCATTTCCGTACGGACACCTCTATGTAAATGCGCATGTTATGGTGAGAGACAGCCCACTGATTGTTTTGGTTCCATTAACAAGCACTCTCTCTCCCTCTCCCTCTCTCATCCTGCCACTGGTCAGATCGGTCGGATTATTGGAAGGACGTGAACCGAATGTTTAACCCTTAACTGAGGCAGAAAACAAAACGCCTGGCAGCCAACACATCTCGTGAAGTTTCACAGCTTCGCCCAACTTAGGTGCCAACCCGGTGTAAGTGGAGAGGGATGGAGACTGCGGCAAGCAGAACAGCGGGCATTTCACACTGGGGAAATTAACAGGGCTTCGACGTTGACCTTGAGGTCCAGGGAAGAGTCAGTGCTGGTCCTCAGGAAACACTGCCGTCTTAAAAAAACACAACAACATTGATTTCCTTCAATAGACCAACAATGTGCACCGAGATTTTCCAATACCGAGCTCTGTTTGAGTACAAGAAGGAGAGAGAGAACGACATCAACCTCTTGCCGGGTGACATGCTCACCGTTAACAAGTCGGTGCTGCTGACCACCAACTATCAGGAGGGGGATGAGAAAACTCCCAAAGGATGGCTAAACGGAGTGAACGAAAGAAACAAAGACAAAGGGGATTTCCCTGGAACATATGTTGAGTTTGTTGGTCCGATCCGATTTGTGCCTCCAACTCCCAAGCCAAGACCAAGACCTGTTCCCCCGACTCCAGATGGCTTGGCAGCGTCCAGTCCGGCTCCACTCTCTGGTACGTGCCCCTCAATTATAAAAAACCTCGCACCGTTCTCAGTGGTTAAGGAAGGAATCGGCCGCACTAGTTTAGTATCGATGCACGACAATGATAAAGCGGGATGGGTGAATTTCTGCTACTCTAGATAGTTAGTGAATTAAAGTGTTTTAGATATATCGGCTAAAGAAAGGAAATCACCGACAGTTATTAAAATAACACGGGATGCGATCAATATTATTTAATGATATTTGAAATAAAATGAACTGGTCTTCCTTTCAAGCATTCCGGACCCTCTTCATTGGCTCAAATCTGAGCATGAAGGAAATTGAAGTGTTAAAGTATTAACATTTTGTATAAACACTTAAAATGCACATGTCTGATTTTCATCAGATATATCTTTCTGAGTTTGTTAAAACCTGTTAAAAAGAGCTTTAAAATATTGAATTGAATCCCAATCCTCCATGAAATTCCTGTAATTCTATATATTTTTTTGGTACCTGTATGTCGCTTTCATATATTCTTAATGGATGCTGCCAAATAGACTGGAATGCATGTCTTAACAGATAATGCATTGCCTTACCCGTCTCCAGTTTTTAGTTGAGCAAGTAAACGTTTTACCATTTACCTGCTGTGGAGAATAGTCAACAATGTCCCACAGCAACATTGAGTCATCATATTGCCCCATGAAAGAACATAAGATATTTTTGATGTGGCTATCGGGTGTTATTTTTTTCCAGGGACACAGTTCTGACACAAAATGGGTTAATATCATTAGCTAAATGTTTTCATAGTTAGGTCAAATGGAACCAGAATATAATTCGGAACGATCACTTTGCTGATTTACCTGCAAACCTTCCTGCACTCATAACAGTTTCAGTATTGTTTTCATAAACTTCAGTAAATCAGGCTGGATTGTGGCTTTCTATCTATGGAGAGACCAACCCAGAGCAACAATGCTTGGGGCAGGTGTGCTTAACTCTCAGCTATAACAAGTGAACTAAAATATTATTTTCTATATTTCTGATAATCCAACAAACTTAAAGTTCAAAGTTTTAATTCAATGGCTGGAGGAAAGTTTGAATTTACACAACTACAGTGCTTCAGGTTTAAATTGTCACAATTCAACCACGGATCTCAAACCAGGCAATTCTTCTCATAAGAAAGGTGCAACAAAATATTGAAAATATGTCAAATCGCTAGTTTTCGTGTATTAGAATATTTCTTTGGTTGTAAGATGTCTAACTTGCCTCAAATGTTATTTGGATACCAGACTAAATAACAACACAAAATACACAAGCTCTTCATAAAAGTTGGATTAAACAAGCCATGATTATTAATATTTTACTTTACATCCACAATTATTCAAGTACATATTAAATAGTGCATCAGATTACAAAAAAACATGCTCGTGTTCTAATGAATGCTCAATTAACCATAAGCAAAAACATGCAATTTTTGAGAATTAAATTAATAAATTAGAAAACTCGTGAAGCCTTTTGGGATGAAATGACGAGGTGAGTCGGCAAACAAAATGGATCTGAGATGTGGTAACAGGCAGCTTTCATTTAAAGCAAATTAAATCCGATACATTTTTTGGTGACGTGTCTACTTTGTTATTGGATTTACCTAAGTTTTAAGTCCATGTGAAAATATATTTATTCCATAATCACTTTGCAGTATATGGCTTGCCCTTTAGGGAAAGTTTATTTTGTAAACTAAAAGCTTCATTACTAATACTTCAGGAACATTTACATCTACGGTGCTGAACATGCTGTGTACCAACTTGATTTGAATTTTTTAGAATAGCCGTAAAGAAATAGTTAAAATATCACGCATGGTGATTAAGTGCGGCTTGTGGAGAATACTTTTACCAATACAGTAATCATGGATAAGAGTACCATGGTTCTTCATGGGAAAATTTCGGCTCATCGGAAGTGCAGAAAGGTGTCGGAAATTGCATGGTTAGCATGAATTAGGCTAAAGATACTGCTTAATGCTACATTAACACTAAAAGCTTGCACAGGTCACCGTTACACATAAGAAATGAGAGTTCTGTATTTACACAATGTTTAATCTGTTTTAAAATGATGGGACTGCTATTTATAGAAGGCCTTGCTTAATTGAAAAGTAGGATAAAATCAAATGCTTTCGGAAACAATAAACAATATTATGGGAAGAGATAGAATGATTTCTTTTAAATATGTATCACATTGGTAATTTGTGGGAAAAAAAGCAAACACAATCTTTTTTTAAAATGGAAACACTATATTTGAACACAATAATTTAAACGAAAAGTCTGTTAAACCAAGATTTTTATCTGCTTGAGGCGTTAACTGAACAGAATGATTAGTTGAAAGTAACTGTTTTGTAGTAATCGAATGCATAGAATCCAGGACCTTCCCTTCTATCTGACACTCATTTTGCATTCATTTTGGGGGAGGGGGGGGTGCGGGGGGGGGGGGGGGGTGCGGGGGGGGGGGGGGGGGGGGTGCGGGGGGGGGGGGGGGGGGGGTGGTGGGGGGGTATGAGAATCACACGTTTTTAAAAAAAGGTAATAAGTTTAGACACTCCAGCACTTTGTGTTGTCTTTTGAAGTAATACATTTCATTATTTCTTTGGCATCTTTCATTTGTTGACGTTTGCAGCCTTTTTGACAAGTTAATATTTTGTTGTTAGTGTACCTGCATTTAAGTCAGTTTTTTCTAGCTGGTAAGAAAACTGAACATAATAACACATGGTGTTTAGGTAATGTCAGTTCAGCATCACATTGAGGTTTGGATTTTTATGTTTTGAAGTTTAACTCACTACAAGTGACGGGTTTCCAATAATACGTGGACTTTTGAACAGATCAATAACACTGAGCAAATGGCTTGCATTTGGCATTTCCCTTTTAATACTGGTGACCTCTGAGGAAACAGATAGAGCATTTTTACAAACTGGAATTATCCATAGTTAGCAGAAGAGAATGAAATATATATGTTTTGGTTGGTAAATTATTGGTATATTACGGCTGAATGCTACTGGGACCACATCTTCAGCACTCAAAGCGGATCCACTTTAACAGCCAATTTAAATTATTTTCCCTGTGTAAATTCACTGATAAGAAGAAATTATTTAGCTTGTCTAATTATTTTCTTCTCAGTTTAAAAATGAAATGTTATTTTTTCACAAAATATGTAGCTGCTGACAGTAAATCAAAAGGATTTATTTATAAAAAAATGTGCAGACAGGATTTCTTCATTGTAACATCACTTGTTTGCTAATTTTCAGTTTGTGACATTTATTGAATTTTACTAATCTTTACATCTATTGTTTACCAAAAGGAGGAGGCATTTTTAGGGTTAATATTCAGTTGAAATTATTAATCAATTATAATTTAAAATCATTCAAATCAAATAGTTTAAAATAAGGACATTTCTGTTTTGTTGGCTCTATCATTTCATTCCAGCTTAGCTAAGTCACTAGTGAACACATCCTGATGTGTAAATTTTACTTGACCTCACATCATATCTCTGCTAAAATCCGTTAAAAAATGGTGAAATGTTCCTCCTGATTAATTTTACTATTTGTATGTCTTGTTATCACATTCCCCTCAGCTAACAATGAACCATACTACATTTCCTTGATCATAGTTGGCTTTGACCTGTCACTTTCACACCTTACCCTTTCATATCTTCCGTCTTCCTCTCTCTCCTGACTCTCAGTCTGAAAAGGGGTCTTGACCCAAAACGTCACCCATTACTGCTCTCCAGAGATGCAGCCTGAATTGAAGTGACTCCAACATTTTGTGTCTATTTTTGGTGAAATGTTCACTATTGCTGGTGCAGTGAATTTAAGAGTAACTTGTTTGTAAACGTCATAATTAGGTGTGTATCGACTCAGTCATACATACTCTTTATAAGTCATGCCTTTTACTAAATAAATTTGACTGAATGCATTACATGGCGTAGCAACCAAGTGACTTCAGCTAACTTTCTTGCATTCTTGCATTGATGGGGAAAGTGTATATCAGCTATATGCCCGATATAGGGAGGTAGCAATCATCCATTTCTACATTTTACCCTCTGTGGTATGCAACCACTTTCACACTGGCAATTGTTACATCATTCTGCACAGATACTTTGCATGGCTGTCACTGCGGTTAGCTTTTGACTTGTCATTTCTGATAATCTACTTTGTGGAAAATAACAATAGACAATGTGGCATTTGACAACTATATGCATATAAATATGTTCTAGGTAAACTTAAAGGAGGACTTGTTTTATAATCTTGACCTTTGACCAAGGTACTGCTAGGTGTCTCACAAGGCTTTGGCCCCAAGGAGGCTTTGAGCTTGTGTTCTGAGGATGAAAGAGGCTGATGGAAGGGAAGGACTGTATCATATTAACTGGAATGGTGGAAGTAAATATCTCCAGGTTGAATTAACATGAGGTGGAAGAGTTTAAATGTAAACTGAGCAATCTAGTGTTAAGGTTTGAACTGAGTAGCGTGGTGTCAAGATTTGAATGTGTCACAGCCTTGGCCCCATTTTGGAACTAGAGTATTGAAAACAAAGTTAGAATAGGGAAAGTTAACCATTGGATCATTAATTATTTGTTTAAATGTCAAATTTATTTTAGTCTAAAAATCTATTAATCATAATATAGGCAAGCATGCTGAAGAACCACTGAATATGTCCTCTTATTAATTTTGGACACTCAGTAATTGTATTGAACCTTCTGAGTTTTTTGGGTTATATATGAAAATGCAAGAGAAGGATTTTTATGTATAACTACATTTATGTGAAACAAATGTGGCTACTTTTTAATGTCAGAGCTGTCTTTAAAACTGTTGTTGCTTGATCTCTGTGGCAATTTCTCTTTCATGTAGAATCAGCCCTTGCTAGTTTTTCTGCATTGCGTATCCCAGCAGTTGAGCTCTGGGGAGTGGAAAGATTTCTGCAAATAGTTTCCATACATGGCGAGCAGCAGAAGAAACATCACTTCTTTCTAATTAATTCTGAGCTTGTTTGCAATGTGATGTCTGTGCGCTTGTCGAAAGATTTAGCAAAGTCGGGATAGAAATGTGTCAACAAATTAACACACTCGCATTAATAGAAATTTCATTTAAGGGTAAATTATATCTAACATTGAATCTTCAAAAGAAAATTGGTATAATTGCAATATTAGTTGAATGCTTATTCAGCATTGAGATGTAAAACAGTTCCTCTATACTTGTAAAATGTAAAATACTACTACTTGTAGGCGTTATGTACTCCAATTGCATTGTAATATAATGGATGAAAGTGTCCGAGTGTTATCTCACCTCTACTTGACTATGAATCTTCAGTAGTTACGAGTTAATTCATCACTGCATTTTTTTGTGAAAATATAACTAATTTGAAAGCTTTTGTCCATGCTTGCTTTCAACTCATACATTTCTATATAACAAATCATTGCAAAACAATCATGGGGTGAAAAAGAGAGGTGCCTTGTAATAGCTCAGCATTAGTTGGGAGCGCACAAATAAATGGAAGTGATCTTAGCTGGATGATGTATGGAGTATTTTTTTTAATTTAAAAATATTTTTAAAAAGTGTTTTACTGACTTGACCTTTATGCATAAGCAGTTTGTCTAATAATGGGTAATTATTTTTTTCTATGAGTTTGATTAATATATATTTTTTGAAAGTCTCCTTGAAATAGAATTCGGAGCATTTCATAATAAAAATCAGATGTTTTGATTTGCTTAATTGTAATATCTGACACGTGGAATTTATGAAACGTGATGCCAGTTGCTTTAATTAATATCAAGAAACATGCTTAAGCATCAAGAGATTAATCCCTTACTGTCTCCGCCTACAGTTTATCTCTGTTTGCATTGTTACCTTCTCCCAAATGACAATGATCCATTCTACATTCTCCTTGATCTCCATTCTCTTTGTCCTGTTTTCACACCTTACACTTCTTTATCTATGTATCTCCCTCTCCCCTGACATCAGTCTGAAGAAAGGTCTCGACCCGAAACGTCACACATTCCTTCTCTCCAGAGATACTGCCTGTCCCGCTGAGTTACTCCAGCATTTTGTGTCTATCTTCGGTTTAAACCAGCACCTGCAGTTCCTTCCTACACTCTTGAATTCCTTCTTGGATGAAAATCAGTGTTGTACTTGTTTGAAGATTCATTTCTTCATTTTGTGGACAATATGATTGCAATTGTGAAAACTTTAATGGAGTGTTTTATATTTGGTTCAAAATCATATAATATAAAGAACAGTAAATATTAACCTGCAGTATTTATTTGCAGCTGCTTCAGTAGGTACATAACTGATAGTGGTCTTTCCATTATCACCTTGGGACAATAAAGCTGTTAGGGAACTGTGTGCAAAGGTGACAATTTATCTATTTATTTCTTAGTGGAGACAATTTGCCGATGTGAATTAAAAATTAAACCAAATTGTAATTTCCTCTCCTTCAAATATGTTTATTAGGATCATTCTAATTGTAGTTTTTGGTTTGCTCTGTTACTTAATAGAATATTATTCTTGCATAATGTGTTCTCTGTGTGCTGGTTATGCTTATTGACTGTCAAATAAAAATCTTTTGCTTATTGATTCAATAGTTCACAAGTTCTAGGAGCAGAAATAGGCTATTCGGCCCATCAAGTCTACGCCACCATTCAATCATGGCAGATCTATCTTTCCCTCTCAACCCCATTCTCCTGCTTTCGCCCAATAACCCCTGACACCCTTACTGTTCGAGATTGTCTTGACCTAAGTGATCCCAGAACCAACCAGTAAAATTCAGCCTCCGCAGTCTTTCTGCATCCAGTTAAGATTGGTGGTGAACATATATGAATTAATTAATTGGGGGGTCTTCTTGATAATATAGGCTGTCCCCGGTAATGAACAAGTTCTGTTCTTGTAAGTCACATTTTTTCCATAGGTTGATAAATACACAACAATCGCTCGATGTACTAGCAACATTGTAATAGATAATGGGTGCAGGAGTAGGCCTTTTGGCCCTTCGAGCCCACCGGTAATGAATAGCATCACCAACACACATCACTATGCTAAAAGCATATGCACAGTGGCGCAGCAGTAGAGTTGGTGACTTATAACACCAGAGACCCGGGTTAGATCCTGAATCCAGGTGATGTCCGTATGGATCTTGTACGTTCTCCCTGCGACCTCGTGGGTTTTCACCAGGTGCTCGGGTTTTCTCCCACGTACAGGTGTGTAGGTTAATTGGCTTCGGTAAAATTTTAAATTGTCCCTAGTGTGTAGGATAATGTTAGTGTACTGGGTGATCACAGATTCGGTGGGCTGAAGGACCCGTTTCTGTGCTGTATCACAAGTCGAAAAGCACTGCTAAATAAGTGCAGTTATTAAAAGTGAAAAGAGAGAGGAAACTAGTTCCGTAATCCTTAAGAATAAGCATGTGCATTTAGTTTAGCTTAGCTTAGAGATACAGCACAGAAACAGGCCCTTCGGCCCACCGAGTCCGCGCCGACCAATGATTCCCACACATTAACACTATCCTACACACAGTAGGGACAATTTATAGTTATAGAAAGTCAATTAATCTACAAACCTGTACATCTTTGGAGTGTGGAAGGAACCGAAAATCTCATAGAAAACCCACGCAGGTCACGGGGAGAACGTACAAACTTCATACAGACAGCACCCGTAGTTGGGATCGAACCCGGGTCTCTGCCGCTGAAAGTGCTGTAAGGCGCTGTAAAGTATATGAACATTTGAAAAACCTCTTTAACAAAAACTGCAGGTTGTATTAATCATTAATCAAGGAATTTGATTCACTCCAAATGTTGTCATGGCATAGATGAGAACACTTGATACAGCAAAGACTACAGGGTTTCAGTGTACCATAATACTGGTATTGAGGCAATGAAAGGGAATGTTGCCTAAGTATGTTCCAGCCTCCAAAAGTGGACAATTTCAATCTAAGCAGAGGTAACATTTTCACCTACAAACTGCCGCCTGATGTTCAGTCGGGATTTTGCCAGGACCACATTTGCTCTGTTCAGAATTTTCATGGTCAAAGGAAGGGAAAATTATGGGTTTGCTTCAAATTAGCCACTTTCCCAATGGCAGATATAACAACAACATTGGCCCTATATTGTCATCAATGATTCTTAATGAAACTTAAATCAATGGGAATTAAAAGTAAAACATTTCATAAGCTGGAGTCCTGCCCAGTGGGAAAGAGTGTATTGTGTTTGTTGGAGGCCAAGCATCTCAACCCCAAGGCATTGCTGGATCACAATCCTTTCCCTTTGTTTGGTCAAAGCCCTGGAGCATTTTGGTGGTAACTTCACCACAAAAATTGCAATGGTTCAAGAAGACACCTTACCACTTCCTAAGGGAATTTATGATTGATGATGCTTGATTGAAGAGCTGGCCATGCCAGTAAATCCCACATTGCTTGAATGGATACAAATATTCCTCTTTTGGGGGCAAAAATAAGTTGGCTTGTTTTTGCCGTGTGTAACTCTATTTTTTGTGTGTAAAAATGTTTTTTAAATATTTGCTGCATTTATCTAGACAACATTATTAATGGGCAAATACTCTGAAGGATATCCTAGATTTCAGTTGTGGTTGGGTAATTCTTTCAGACTAAATTTAGACTAATTCCCAGATATGTTCAGAAACATTTAGGTAAAGAAATAATTGAAAACAGGTTCCCAGTATGTTTCAGGAAATTAAAACATTTTGTTTAAAACACCTACTTTCCAAAGATTTATTAAAAAAAAAAAGATTTAATTTAATTCAAATTCTAGTTTTAAATTAGTAACAATGGTTTGGTTGGTTCAATAGCAAGTATTCTAATCTCAATTTCATATTATTGCTGACATTTGCCAGAGATGGTCTCAAGGCTATACCTGGCTCACAGACTGTTACAGTGGCATATTCACACAATTCATTCAGATTGTGGGTGTCATCAGTTAATTTTAAAACATGTGTCAGAATGAGATCTTTTGTCCAATTAAGAATAATTTTCATCCAAATCAAACGAAAAGACATACTTGGTTCCTGAGGTATTTCTTGACTGTGTTTATTTCTAATTCTGAGCACTTACCTTGATTTTAATTTCCTTTATTGGATATTGGTTTGCCTACTTGAAGAGGAAGTTTCAGTGTGATCTTCTGTTAAAGATAAATATCCCAAATTATGTTTGACTCTCAAAATGCTTGGATATAACTAGAGCAATATTTTATGCTGATATTATATTACGTGCTCTGAATATTCAGTCAGCATAAGTTCCACACCTTTAATTGAAGCATTATTTCTATTTTGTTCAGATATTATAGAGGTCGCCACAAACATTGGTTACTTTTGAAGTCACTATATAATCTTTAATTTCAAATGGTGTCCTCTCAAGCCTTGCAGCTGTGTTCTATGTTACCATGTGAAGCCCTTTGTTAGATTAAAACATAATTTCTACTACCAATCTCACACTTTTGCATGTTGCCTTTGCTTTATATTGGAACCATATTGGAACCAAGTCTGAATAACATTTCTTGGAAGTAGCAAGCTAGTTTCTGTAGGAATCTATTGCATGGGCTGCGGCAACATATGGGTCAAATGTGTTTGAGAATAAACCTCCTGAAATCCACCCAGCAATTACCAATTCATCTGCTAGAGCGACTGCAGATATTTTTTCATAACTAATATATGCTGGAATCATGCTGATCATGGAATATAACTTTCTGGATTGCATATAGTTATGTTGAGTTTATTGTCATATATACTCAAGTACAACGTCCCATGTACAATGAAAATCCTGCTTGCTGCAGCATTACAGGCACATAGACACAGATACCACACAAGACATAAATATACATAAATTATACAAGAAAACAAAGACACTGTAAACCAAGATATTAGTGCAAAATACAATTAGAAACAATAGCTTGGGCGGCCACAGTGGTGCAGCGGTAGAGTGGCTGTGTTACATTGCTTGCAGCGCCGGAGACCCGAGTTTGAACCCAACTACGGGTGCTCTCTGTAAGGAGATTATACGTTCTCCGCCTGACCGCGTGGGTTTTCTCCGAGATCTTCGGTTTCCTTCCACACTCCAAAGACGTACAGGTATGTAGGTTAATTGGCTTGGTGTATGTGTAAATTGTCCCTATTTTGTGTAGGATAGTGCTAATGTGTGGGGATCGCTGGTCAGTGCGGACTCGGTGGGCCGAAAGGCCTGTTTCCATGCTGTATCTCTAAACTAAACTAAACAATTTCTTGGCAGTGTGAGAGATGGTCTGTTATGACCATTTATGAGGTAGGGTTAAAGTTGTGCAGGTCTTTAAGTTATACTTTAATGCTGCAGTGCAATTTAAAGATTCAAGCACAATTATATAGAAAATGAAGAAAATATTGGAAAGATTTTTCACCAGTATTTTTGTTGATTTCTACATTTTAGTTGCTCCATATTTCAGAAGTCCTAACACTTCATCCTTCCTGGAGTATCTGCAATAGGAACAGTATAGTGTTCGCTCCCAGAATTAAACGCCTTTTTGATCCTTCTTCGACTGCTTTATTTTTTCCTCCGATGCAAATAGATGTTAAGAATAATTGAAATGTGGTTTACGTTCACATATATTTATGTCAAAAGTTGTATTTATCATATAATTGAATATTCCCCTCACAAATTAAAGATAACAAAAAGAAAACATGTGAAACAAAACATATTGTCAACTACACACTCGCAAAAAAAGGAATATCAACACATTAAGGGGCTTAACATTTCAAAAATTTCTTGTCAGTACAAGATATAATTGAAACAAATGAATTTGTAATTTTATGAGTGCATAACAAAAAACTTTGAAGCCAATGACTATTTTGAAGGGTAAGTTCTATTGTACTGGAGAAGAATCATCCTGTTGGCGCACACGGAGAATTTCTCCACTTCTTTCAGTATTACCATGGGATCTTTTACCATCACCTGGGAAAGCAAATGAGGTCTTGGTGTGACATTTTATGCCATTGATTCAACACTTGACAATGCAGGAGGGGGATGAAGTCTCAGCCTAGATTGTGCACATAAACCTTTGCAGTGCTATCTGAACTCACTTACTCTAACATATATTTGAAGTTTTAAATATATACCAAAGTGATCATAACTAACTTTGATCATAAATATCCAAGAAAAGCTGTATTGCTACCAATAAGGCAAATACGTTCCTCCTCTATTTCTTTAGGTCCTCTGGAATAACATTTTACAAATTTGGATTTCTAAAGAAAGGCTTTAGAGGCTAGATCTGCAGAGATAAATTTGCTTTTAATCAGGTAATGAATGCAAATCATGTGCATCTTTGAACATGAATTCCTATCATTAGATTTTCTGTAAATCTAAGAGTATTTCCTTTTTCTCTCATGTCAAATTTGTAAATATGGTATGAAAAAATGAATTCCCTGTCTGAAAGTTAATCTGTCAGACTGTGTTGCCCACCACTGTATCCATCTGGTTTTCATTCCATTGTGGTTATGAGAATAACCAGCATAGAGTCAAGACAGTAAAAATACTTGTGAAGCTTAAGATTCATATTACTGTTAGTGGGAAGAATTTTCAGCAGAGAGTCAGAACCATTTCACTGAACAGAGTGAAGTGGAAATATAGGCTAGACAGATTGTGGTCTAAGGCTTTTCTTATTCTTATGGACACAGTTGTTAATGTGTGGCTGGCTGATGGAATCTAACAATACATTGGTTCTTGATCAATAGACATACAAGAGAATAAAATTTATGTTAAGAGTTAAATAATGCATCCATTTTCCCCTTCACCTGAACAAGTGATTTTCCTTAAATAATCTATACATTTTTAACATGGAAATTCCTGTGGTTGAATTTTAGCTGACAGGACAGCGCAGGAGATATCCCGCACACAGAAAACGAATCTGTACTTTATAGAAAATCTGCTTGAACATTTTGGTTCTTTCACATTATCTTTGACAATTTGATTTGAATTGCTTTGAAGGCAAGCACGTAATCTTCTAGTTCAGGAAGCCTCAGTTATTTTACTTCAGTAACCCAGAAATCATGAATATAAAACCCATGACAGAGAATTGTGAAAGTAAACTCAATAGATTTCATAATTTAGTGGCAAACACAAAAAGGAATTGCCCATGTAATTACTAGATAATTGTAAAAGCCCAACTAGGTCAATAATGTTCTTCGTTGAAAGCATCTGCCACATATGTAACTTAGCCTACATGGGGTTCCGCCCAATAATAATGCTAAATATTTTCTCAAATATTTCCAAGAAATCTACAATATTAACCATTACCTTTTTGAGTATAGCTTTCATCTGTGATCTTAATGGAATTCCAAAATATATTTAAATATTTAATAATTTTATCAGGGAACAGTTTATAAGGAAAAACTAATTCTCGCAGGAGGGTCATTAACTACAAAATAATTGTCACTTGAACAAGAGATGAGGATACTTTCTTTTTACACATCAAGCGGTTAATGGCTGTAATACAATGCCTGAAAGGGAGTGGTTGCAGCAAATTTAATAGAAATGTTTAAAAGTAATTTGGATATTTATTTGATTTATTTATTTCAAAGAATTACAGAGACATGATGGTGCAAAAAGCCTACCTATGTGATGTAGGATTTTATGACAATTAAATTTTTAACTTCTGCCTTTGCTTCAGCTGCACGGTTCAGCCTCACGGTTCTTGTTGATAGAAACATAGAAAATAGGTGCAGGAGTAGGCCATTCGGCCCTTCGAGCCTGCACTGCCATTCAATATGATCATGGCTGATCATCCAACTCAATATCCCATACCTGCCTTCTCTCCATACCCCCTGATCCCTTTAGCCACAAGGGCCACATCTAACTCCCTCTTCAATATAGCCAATGAACTGGCCTTAACTACCTTCTGTGGCAGAGAATTCCACAGATTTTCTCATCTCGGTCCTAAAAGACTTCCCTCTTATCCTTAAACTGTGACCCCTTGTTCTGGACTTCCCCAACATCTGGAATAATCTTCCTGCATCTAGCCTGTCCAACCCCTTAAGAATTTTATAAGTTTCTATAAGATTCCCCCTCAATCTTCTAAATTCTAGCAAGTACAAGCCGAGTCCATCCAGTCTTTCTTCATATGAAAGTCCTGCCATCCCAGGAATCAGTCTGGTGAACCTTCTCTGTACTCCCTCTATGGCAAGAATGTCTTTCCTCAGATTAGGAGACCAAAACTGTACACAATACTCCAGGTGTGGTCTCAGCATATTATGTGGTCAAACCAAAATGCTGGAGTAACTCAGCGGATCAGGCAGTACCTGTGGAGAGAATGGTCGGGACCCTTTTTGAATCTGAGCTACTCCAGATATTTGTGTGTTCCTCAAGACTCTTGCATCTGTAGTTGCTTGTTTCTCCACACTATGTGGTTACCCATATGGATTATTTTGATTATCATAATACAAATTCTCTCTGAAAACAATATCAAATGCTCAGATATTATTTAGAGTTCCTTGTCAGTGGACTGACTGGCAGTTATTTGAGGTCCAAACAGCCTAGGTGACCATGGAGTCGTCTATTGTGTAGGATAAGAACAAGCTGAGAAAGATTTGCTGTAATTTAAGTGAAAAATAAGTCAGCAATCAAATATGATTTCAACAGTTTTACTGCATGTTTTGAGTGATATAATTTTTAATTAATGGAAACATTTAATCTTAACTACCAATAAAGAGCTTGCCAAACCCAAATATGATTTTTGGAAATGAATCAACATTCTTGAACAAGTAACTTGTTTTAATTGTTGCCTTTCACTGATGTGCTTGTCCGAGATTGTCTGCTACATCACTTGACACTGCAGTGCTGAAGCAACAGTGGCGGGCTGCTGAATGCTGCCATTGTGCAGGTTTGAAAAAAACAGAGTATGCTTTGGCACAATTTGGTGCTCTGCGAGATAGAACCAAAGCCAGCTGAAGATTGATCACTGCAACTGTCGGAGGGTGAAAGAGGAGCTTGTGTTTGCATTCTAACATCATTTTGGACAGGACAAAATTATTCTTTCACTTTTTGTCATCCTGCTTTTAACCTTTTAACATCTTCAAGGAAAACACATTTGTTGCTTTAAATATACCAGAGAAAATATGTGCATCATACATGTGCTGAACGCATTATCCTAAGACTAATTCCCTATTAGTCTGACTGATCTTAGAACTTGTGCCTAAATCACAGGGTGGTACAGTACCACAGCTGATGGAGCTGCTGCCTCACAGCGTTAGAGAAACCGGATTTGGTGTGCTGTCTGTGTGGAGTTTGCACTCTGGATCAGGGGAAAATACTCACCCCTGCTTTCTTGCCCATTTTCTCTTTAGCTTTCTCTCACTTTCTTGCACTCATTTGCTTTGATACCCTAAATTGAGTGACTAAAAGTATACTTGCCTACCAACGCGTTGTAGTGGATTGAATGCCCATACAAACATTCTCACTTTCCCTTTTTGGAAAATGTCTGTTTTCAGATCACATTCCTCACTCAATTTTATTAGAAAGCCTTTAGCGGTTTGGAATTGCTTAATTCCTTTAATTTCTGCTATTATCTGGTGCCTTTTGAAATCAAATGTTGAGTTTGATTTGCCTTACTCTGCCTCTTTATCAGGCTAGTTTGTTCTTTTTAGTAATGTTTCTGTTGCAGTACACTTGAGACATGATGAGCTGTGCTTTATATGGTTTACAACAAACATACAGTATGCACAACATGTAATAGCCATGTTTAAAAAAAAAAATGCAAATAAAACCAAAATTGGCAGTAAAATTGATAGCAAGGAAGAAAACTGGACTGTAGAATGGTCACAATGGACTAGTTAGGTGAATAAAATTGTGGCTGATGGAATTCAATCCAAAGAAATGTGTAACAGTACATTTGGAGGGGGCAAACAAGCCAAGAGAACAAGTGGTTGTTGATCAAGTGGTAGGAAAACAGGTGGTAGGATCTGGAGAACAGCAGATACATTTGTAGATCCCTGAAAGTCGTAGGCTGGGTTTATAGGTGGTCAGGAGAACATTATGGAAGATTGAATATAGGACAGGGAGGTCATGCTAGACAAACAATATAAACATTGGTTATGTCACAGTGGAGTGCTGTGTACAACTTTGGTTATCACATTTCAAAAGAATGTGAGAGCACTGTAGTGGGTGTAAAATGAATTTGAGGATTCAGTAAGAGGATGTTGCCAGGGCTAAAGACATTTAGTTCTGAGGAAAGCTTGTCCAGCAGGTATTACAGGAGAAACAGCCTTGCTTAAAAATAGGGCAGAAGGGGATGAGGGAACCTTTGGTAATGATGTGTAAAATGGTGAGTAACCATGATAAGGGTAAACAACAATCATCTGTTCCCCTTAACCAAGGATTCAGTCATTTGGGGATAGTTTTAAAGTACTATGTAAAATAAATAAATGGGGAGCTGAGAAAATATTTGTCATCCAATGTATGAAATGTGGGGGTCTGGAACTCCCTGTCTGAATGGGTAGAGGAGAGAGAAACATGCACCCATTTAAAAAGGACATGGATGAATACTGGAGATGCTGTAACTGCAGGCTACTAACCAGAGCTGAGAAGGTGGATTCGCTGGGTAGTTTTTTTTGGCAGGCACCGAAATATGAGCCAAACTGGACCTTCTTGCTGTAAGTTTTGACGATTCAGTGAAGTTCACATTTAAAAAAATCAGATTCAAATTATTTTATTACTTTTCTGTAGTTCGATATCATAGAAATCCAAGGTAAAAATAGCTACATTGAGGAAGAAATAACAAAAAACATGGTATGTTGGAAATGGTCAGCGGGTCAGGCAACATTGGTGGAAAGACAAACAGTTAACATTTCAGGTCAGAGGCCCCGAGCACCGGGAAAGAGGAAAAAACAAGTTAGTTTTAGTAGCAAGTAAGATGGGGCAAGGGTGAGTCGAAAAAAGGAAAATCCCTGAAGGGCAAGTTCAAATGGGTTAATGTCTACAGCCTCACTATTAATAACACATGATACTGTAATTACCCTATTAACCCATTTAGTATCACTCTATCAGCGATAGTTCACAAATTAATGCCGATACTGCTTTCTCTTTTCAGTCTTGTTTTTTTCCCCTCTATGCTAACCTGTGCAGAAGTCCAGAATAAATTATTGAGAAACAAAACAATAAATCCTCATCAATTTGCAGCTCATAACTCAGTGCTTCATAGAATTTAACCGACATAAATGTAAAAATAAAAGGGGAGGTGACGGGAAGTCTGATATTAGAAATTGGCTTGACCTAATACCAGCGTTTAGTCTGTTCTACAGGGACATTTTATGCAACACTGACATAACTAGGTTACATTTTAGAATCAGTATTGTCATTGGAATATTTTTGTTGAGATTGTGGATTCTCTAAAGTCCTTTTGTAAACAAACTTTTCTATTCATTATATCAAGGGTGATGGAAAATATTTGCAATGCATTTAGGATTGCTTCTAGATTCTGAAGCTTTTTGCCCTAAAAGCAAAAATGCAGTTTGAGACAACAACATATATAGAAATTAAATAAACACACAATGCTTGATCTTCATCTGAGATTTGCACTAGTTGACATGATATCGTTTATAAATTGTCACAGATATTAACTCCAATTTATCTTCTTTTGGAGCAATTGTTAAAGGATAAATAGTTCTTGAAGGAGTGCGGGTCATCATATTTTATGTGACGCTCCTTGAAACAGGGAGACCAGCCTCCTATATTAGTTTTTTTTCTTATTGTCTGTCCATTGCACCACTGTAAAAGCTATTAATCCAGCGCTGAAAATCTCCTGTCAATCTTCACTTCACCAAAGCAGTCCTCAGAACTACTGAGGATTTAGATCTATGCATGAAGAAAGATTATGTTTGGAGGAATAAAAGATGTATTTATTGATATAACAACAGCGGTACAATCGAACAAATGCTAAACCTCGTAATAAATTGGCAGTCTAGCACATCGACACTAAATAGACACAAAAGTCTGGAGTAACTCAGCGGGACAGGCAGCATCTCTGGAGAGAAGGAATGGGTGATGTTCAGTCTCAAGAAGGGTCTTGACCCGAAACGTCACCCATTCCTTCTCCCCGGAGGTGCTGTCTGGCCTGCTGAGTTACTCCAGCTTTTTGTGTCTATCTCTGGTTTACACCAGCATCTGCAGTTCCTTCTTACACATCAACACTCTAAACAGTTAGGGCAGGCAGTGAGTGAACTTTGCACGTTCCTTCGCTGCATGTCAGGGGCACTCCCCCGACATCCTGGACTGGAGTTTCTGGGTCTGAGGGCCTTAGCCCCCAATTTCAGTTTGAGCTCAATCTCGAGTCCTTCCACGACAGGGTCACTCTGCTGGAGTCTCACTCTGCACTGGGCTGCTCCATTGGCTACTTTCAACCCTGCTCTCTCTCCTGTCTCGCTGCAGTCATTGTCACTGTCAGTGATAGTTGGATATCTGCCCAACGCTCGCCCTTCCATACTCACCACCGCAGCTCTATGTCTTGTCACATTGTAGGTTTCTTTCACACTCTGTAAACAGTTCCATTGCAAGGTGTTGGTGATGAATTCCCTTGGTAGATAAAAGGGATGGCATTTTATGATCAGATATTCCAGGTCGATTGGGGGGAGGTGGAAGCATATTTGAGCTATGACCGTCACATGAGTGTAAAGTATTGATCAAAAGGCAAGTGCCACCAGTTCCTGTCTGCCTTTCATTACAGAGTACAAGCCAGGGATTTCGAGCTCTGTGCCCCTTCCACCAACAGCATACTTCTAGATGACATTCAGTCACTCAGACTTTACAAGCTGTGACCAAGTAATTGTTTCAAAGGGAGAACATGAACTGCTCTGTTCTCCTTTTAACAGAGACTTGACATACTCCTGACTTGACTGACCTGCCATACAACCTGAGGGTTTCTCCCTTTATCGTATGGACCTTACAGTATCCTCAGACAAGGGGAAATGTGGCAGCATCTGCTTTTTAATCAGTACTTCATGGTGCACTGATGTGACAGTCTTAGGTCAATTTTGCAGCCTACCTGCAATATCTAATCGCAAAATGTGGTCCCTTTTATCTACCGAGAGACTTCAGCACTACCATCTTGTCTGCAGTCCATATACTACCCCAAGCCAATGCCAAGATACTGCTGGATGAATTGTACTCAGTTGTCAACTGTCTTTGGATGCCAAACCATGATGCTCATCATCATTGGCGATGTAATTCAAGCAAACTTCATCAACATACTTTCCAAATATCATCAGCATGTCTTGTGTCCCACGTAGGGTGTGAACAAGCTAGACCGCTCTTACACCACCATCAAGTAAGCCTATCGCTTCATCCTTCACTTCATTTCAGCCAGTTTGATCATCTAACAATACAGCTCCTGCCCAGTTACAGATGAAGTTTGAACCGTGAGACAAAAACAAAGAGAGTAATACAGCAGTGGTCTGAGGATACCAAGGTCTACTTCAGGACTGCCTTGAGTTGGTGGGATGGAACATGTCCAAGGCCACTTGATGAGGCTGGAGTTCACTTCATCCAGTATATGAGTATACCTCAGTTGTCGCCAATTTCATCATGAAATGTGTTGATGACTGTGTTCCTAAAAAAACACTTCTCAAGGATGCCTGTCACCCTGGCCTTCTGGGAGAAGATGTAGGAGCTTGAAAGCCTGGATGTCTTTCCCACTGCTATCAAACTCCTAAAACAATCATCACTTTGTCACCCACTTCCTCGGGCTGCCAAATACTGTCTCTACCTTTGGTTATTGCATAATTGCACATCGTATTAATTTTTATACTACTTCAAATTGCAGTACAATCTTTGCATCATTCTGCTGTTTTGAATTCGTCTGTGAATATTGTTGTATCTATCATTATCTTGTATGCTGTTTACTTGGAACTTCACGTGAACAAGGAATTTTGTTACACTGTGGTGTCTATGACAATAAACTGAATCTGAATATGAAGGGTTATATAATCAATACTTCCACTTGCACTTTGTTCATGCAGAGTTCTTTACCGAGTGTGGTGGATATTGGACACATCCCATAATTTCAACACAGAATATTATCTGCTATGTATAGATTTGGAGTAGCATTGGGCCAGAAGTCAGAAATGTCATTTTTCTTTTATAGGTCTCCACGTGGAGTGTCGTAATGCTGCCAGCTTCTCTATCTATTTCATCTTCCCAGCTCTGAGCTAACTTACTGCTCTGCCCTCATTTTGACAGGAAGTGACAGTATGACAGGAAGATTGCCCTGTATCCTCATTATTGTATAACTGCTTAATTTCCAAAGGATCTGCTGGTTTCCTGGAGCACATCCAGCATGGGAACTATCAAGGAACACACTGTTATTTTGGCATTGAAGCACATTTAAAAACATTTCGGCATAGATTTGAATTACACATTTTTCAAACTGTTCTACGGCATTATTGGTACCAAAGTAAGACAACTGTAATTTAGTCATTTTAATAAATCAATAAATTGGTCACTAAGTTGTTTGCTTGATAAAATAATGTTGCCCCTTTTGGTATGAGTTTTTTTTAATTAATATCTTTATTAATTTAATTTATTTAGAAGCAGTGTACAGTAGTATAAACCCCGGCATATGACAAAATACATTTATGGTATGAGTTTTAATGCATAATATAAAAGATTATATTGATTTCCATTTATTGAATATTCTTTCATAATTACCACACACAGCTGCTGACTTTAGAGATACAGTGTGGAAACAGGCCTTTTGGCCCCACCGAGTCCACACTGACCATTAATTACCTGCACACTAGTTCCATATTATCCCACTTTTGCATCCTACAGACTGGGGGCAATTTACAGGGGGCAATTAACCTAGAGGACCCACATGTCTTTGGAATGTGGGAGGAAACCGGCACACCCAGAGAAAGTCTATGTGATCACAGGGAGAATATATATACAAACTCTTCACAGACAGCATCCGTAGTCAGGATTGCAGCCAGGTCTCTGGCTCTGTGAGGAAACGGCTCTAGTGCTGAGTCACTGTGCCACCCAAATGCTGAATATGGTAGACTTTGCACTTATTGAATGTACTGCTTCACATGGTTTGTGTTACCACCATGCACTATGTACTTGCATTTCTTGAATAGGTGGTGCGTCATTATCTGTACCTATCTTCATTGACAGGATGATAGTGGGGTGAGTTAAAAGCATAACGTTCCTGGGCATGCACTTCTCTGAAGATCTTTCCTAGGCTCCAAATGTTGATGCAATCACAAGGAAAGCACATAATTACCTCCACTTTAGAAGTCTATATGGCATGCGGCTGAATACTGTCAAACTTCTGCACATGTACGGTGGTGCCTGGTTACTGACAGGTTACTTCCTGGCCTGGTTCGATAACTTGAATGGCCAAGAATGAAGGAGGCTGCAGAAAGTGGTGAACGTTGCCCGGTCCATCACAGGTATTGATCTCTCCACCATTGAAGAGATCTACAGGAAGTGCTGCCTCCAGAAGGTAACAGATAAATTCAAAGACCCAGTTCCTCCTGGCCATACTCTCATCTTACTGCTCCCATCAGGAAGAAGCTACAGGAATCCGAGAACCATTAACTCCAGGTTCAGGAAACAGCATCTTCCCAACAACCATCAGGTTCTTGAACTACCCTGAACAAACCTAACCACAACGCTACCTCAGCACAAAACTACTATGGACTTTGCATAAGGTTGCATAATGTACGTTGGCTTGCACTATTATCATCTAATTAACTAGTACATCTGATAATTTATTATATTTCTCTTTATTGTGTTTGCGTTGTGTGTTATGGCACCTGTAAAGCTACAGCAATACCTCATCTTTTTCTTGCCAGCAGGGTTCACCTGGGAATGGTTCAGAACAATCTGTTGGTCCGATCTAGTAGTGAATCCTGGACATTGAACTGTGCATCATTTAGCAAGTTCACCAAAAGATCCACCAATGATTGGCAACAAAATATGTGGAAATGTTTAAGAAGGAACAGAATCTGAAGAAGGTTCTCTACCAGAAACATCACCCATTTCCTCTCTCCAGAGATGTTGCCTGTCCCACTGAGTTACTCTAGTTTTTTGTGTCTATAGATGGAAATGTTTATTGTGTTGTGGTTGATGCAGAAGCAACTAACAGTTGGTGAAAAATATAGGGAAGTACGTGATTTCTGAGTACTAGCACGTTACACAAATGACAGATTTGTGAAATCTAGAAACTTAAGACACTGACAAAGGCATTTGGCTAATTATGTTCAAAACTGAAACTTAGATTAATTTTCTGTTTCATGTACAGAGTTTTGTAGGTTGTGTGGCCATGTTGGTACTTTAACTTCTCTCCACCACTCTTCCAGCCTCCTTCATGAGTATGTGATTGGTTTCTTCCTCAATTCCATCTTCGTTCTTCAATTTAAATTTGTCTCCTCTTCCAGTGCTTCTCTGCTGATTGGGGAAAATGCAATTTGTTTCCACTGCCTCCAGGCCGCTCAGTTAACTATCCCCTTATTCTCTTTCATTGCAAAGAAAATAGCCTCAGCCGGGCCACTATTTCTCATTATCAGAATTCTCCAGTACCTGCAACATCCTTTTAAATCTCTTCTGCGCGATCTCATAAAATCATATAATTTCCATAGTGTGGTAACTAGACTGTACAAAGTACTCAAGTTGTGGTCTGATTCATAATGTATGCAGCTGCAGTGTGATCTCCTGCTTTTGCACCCTATGCCTCGGGCTATAAAATTACGTATGCTGCAATCTTTAGTAAATCCCTTATCAATCTTCATTGATTTGAGCATGTGCACTCTAATATTTCTCTACATCTTTGTTGATTTGTGCACATGCCCTCTTATCTTTTTTGGGATCCTATCATTAATCATGCATTGTTGCCACTCCTCAATGGCATATCTCACACTTCTTTGAACAGATTCAGCATATTTTAACAGTCAAACTGATTTACTGCACCCTGATAAATAACAGAATAATTAAAGCCACTGACTGTTAAAAGTTGAATGCATCAGCATTTTTTGGAATAATATATTCAACCGTTGCTCCCAAGTTTCCAGTTTTCTTTACTTTGGAATGAACCCAATTGTAAATCAGCATATTTCATAATGTTGAAAAGCAATCAGTAATGAACTGAATTATCATCTTTCCCTTTCTGCACAAGCTTTCATTACCCTGGTCTTAAACACTAAATAAAGTATGTGCCTCTTTAGCCATGGTTCTGTTTTCTCATGTATTGGGTTTGCATCTAGAAATAACTTTACCAACATTTATTTAATGCTTTTACATGAAGATTATTGTTTTAGCAGAGATATAGATTCATTCAGCTGGTTATATTTCTGCTTCTGGGAGGGATGGTTGTGACTGTCCATTCCTAAAGCTTTGAAGCACTACAATATAGTACAAAGAGAGTGCTGCACCTTTAGAGATATTACACCTACATGCCCTCTCGGGTCTCATGGCATTCAAAATATCAGTCACCACACTTCAGACAAAATGTCAATGTCTTGCAGAAGCTGTGAAATTTGTTTTATGCCAGGGTTGGCACAATTTGGGCCTCACAGTGGCACAGCGGTAGAGTTGCTGCCTCACAGCACCAGTGACCCGGGTTCAATCCTGACTACTGCTACTGCCTGTACGGAGTTTATACGTTTTTCCTGTGACTGCATGGGTTTTCTCCAGGTGCTCCGGTTTCCTCGCACACTACAAAGACGCACAGGTTTGTTGGTCAATTGGCTTTGGTAAAAAGTTGTAAATTGTCCCCCGGTGTATAGGATAGTGTTAGTTTACAGGGTGATCACCAGTCGGCGTGGACTTGGTGGGCCAAAGGGCCTGTGTTCGCGCTGTATCACTAAAGTCTAAAGTAGAGTCTAAACGCAGAAGAACTTCAAATTATGTGCACAAATGTAAAATGGTGGCACCTTTCTCTTCATACAGAGATGGTATGGGAGACCTAACACTGTTGGGTCTTTGATTGAAAGTCTTATGTGATGCTTTTAGTATTTGGGGGGAGATTGTTTATTATTAAACTCTAGCTTCAGGGTAATTCAACAACTTCAGAATGCAAAGCCTATGAAATGAAATCAGCAGTGGTAACTTGGGTGATAACTAGTCAGGAAGAGAGATATACTGATTAGATGACATCTTGGCTGGTGGAAGTGAGCAACGTTTTGTAGATTCATCATCATGCAGCACAGAAAGAGGTTCTTCAACTTACCCATGCCAATGAAAATGCCTTTCTGAGCTAATCCAATTTGCCCACATTTGGTCCTATTCATGTACTAGCCCAAATGTCTATTAAATATTGCAATTATAACTGCCTCTCTCACGTGCCCTGGAAGCTATTTGCATATACCTGTGGGCAAAAAACCTGCCCCTCATATCTCCTTTAATACCTTCCTGTCTTGCCTTGAAACCAATGCCCTCTAGTTTTAGACTCCCCTACCCTGCATATCTTCCCTTTCTGTGTCTCTGATAATTATGTAAATCTCATAAGGTCGCTCAGTGCTCCTTTGGTTCTGGAAAAACAGTCCCAGAATAACCAATATCCCCTTATAACTCAAGCCCTCCAGTTCTGACAACATCCTTCTGAATCCTTTCCACACTCGCAAACATAATCACATAATTCCTACAATGTGGTGACCAGAACTGCAGGGAATACTCCAAGTGATGTCTCAACGGCTGGATGCTTGACACAAACTATTTTCTTCATAGTTATAAAGGCCTTGAGTAAGGACATTGAAAATTGGAAATGATCGACAACTTGGCAAAGTATTAAATATTAAACAGTTTCGTAGTGAACTTCAGGAGGGTATAGACTGGTGAATTGGGCAGAGATGAAGCAGATGCAATTTATTTCAGATAATTGTGAAATGATATATTTTGTCAGATATAACAAAGTGAAGTAATAAAATCTAAATGTATATTCAGTTTCAGGAACCTAGGGATGTAAATTCACAATCCTTAGGTAAAACAATTGAATCAGTGGTTATGAAAGCGTATGGATACATGGCTATGTAAGTAGGGCATTGTATACCATATCAAGGAAATCAATAATCTTTTGCAATTCTCTGATTAGGCCTCTAGTTTAGCTTAATTTAGTTTAGTTTAAAGATGCAGCGCGGAAACACGCCCTTCGGCCCACCGCGTCCGCACCGATCAACAACCTGTACATTAACACTATCTACACACAGTAGGGACAATTTTCATTTCTACCAATCCAATTAACCTACAAACCTGTACGTCTTTGGAGTGTGGGAGGAAACCGAAGACCTCGGGGGAAACCCACACGGTCAAGGGGAGATCGTACAAACTTCGTACAGTCGAGATCGAACTTGGGTCTCGGGCGCAGTAAGCACTGTAAGGCAGCAACTCTACCGCTGCGCCACCTTGCTGCCCTCCGCTGCGCCTCTACTGAATTATTTTTTCAAATGCCAGTAACCACACCCCAGGAATGATGGGGAGGATGTGAAAGAGTTTTATAAGGGGGTGCCATGACAAGGGACTTCAATACTGGTGCCCGACAAGGATGTGTTCTCATTTCATTACTATTTACCGAGTGTAAATCATCAATAATTAGCCCTGGTCCAACCACATTGACGCTATGGCCAAGACCAATGTCTCTACTTCAGAGAAGACTAAGGAAATTCAGCATGTCTCCAATGACACTTACCAATTTCTATAGATGTACTGTAGAAAACATCTAAATGCATCACAATCACCGCGTTACACAAAAAATCACAGCGAGTTGTGGTCATTCCCTCTTCTCCCCACTCCCATCAGACAAAAATACAAAAGTATGAAAGCACATGCCATCAGATTCAGAAACATCCTCTCCCTGCTGTTGTCAGACAACTAAATGGAGCTCTCATAAGGCAAGGAAGGGTGTCGGCCCAATCTCTCTTGCACTTTATTATGTTATCATCCACACATTCTCTGCAGCTCTAACATTGTAATGCAATGACACTCCATTCTACACTGGTTATTTTTCTCTTTGCACTACCTGTTGCACCTATGTATAACCTGATTGTCCTCACCTATGGTATGATTTGACTGGGTGGCACACAAAACAAAGATTTTCATTGTGTCTCGCTGCATGTGACAATAATATACCAATACCAATGCCAGTTATGTCAGGAAATTTGATGAGCTGGCATCTTTCTCCATTAGACAGAGACATAGGGAAGACCTAACAGATGTGCATTGTTTTGAGAGATTTTGATAGAGTTAAAAGGGAAAACAGATTATTTTGGCAAGTAGGTCAGTAACCATTCATTTATAATAATTGGCAAAAGAACAAGAGGGAGAAATGCAAAATATAAACCTGGGTGAGGTAGCATATGCGGATAGAGAAACACAATTAACTTTTTAAGTTGACAGAAGTTCTTCGATCAGGAGGCTCTCAAAGCAACTGCCTTATCTGCAGATTAGTGTTTAGATTTTCAACACCTGAGGTTCTTACTTTTAGATAATGGGAAAATGAGAAACATCAGATAAAGTCATTAAGCTGGAAGTCACTAAAATTGGAAATGTTGATCAGTGTATTATATACATATTGGTAATACGCATATTTGGCAATATGCTGAAGGCAGCACAATGGCACAGTGGTAGAGTTGATGCCTTACAGCGCAGGCAGCGCAGGAGACCAAGGTTCGCTCACGACTACGCATGCTGTCTGTAGGGAGTTTGTACGTTCTCCCCATGCCCACGTGTGTTTTCTCCGAGGCCTTCGGTTTCCTCCCACATTCCAAAGACGTAGAGGTATGTAGGTTAATTGGGTTTGTGTGTGTGTCCATTGTCCCTAGTGTGTGTAGGGTCGTGTTAATGTGCGGGGATTGCTGGGCGGTGCAGACTCAGTGGGCCAAAGGGCCTGTTTCCACGCTGTATCTCTAAACTAAACTAAAAACAAATTGATGCAGCATAGAATGTTCATTGGAGTGAATAGTAAGATTAAACGAGAACTTACCAGTTTGAAGTTTGATCGTTATTTTATGAGGAGTAACGTTGAGGGATTACGTGAAGAACCCCGCCAGGACGCATGTGTGTCATTCTTCAAAGCAGCGGTGTGAAATCACAGATAGCTGTAATGACTAAACATAGTAAGATTAGAGAAGAGATACCAGTTGAGTATATGATCAAGGGTGGGAGCGGAGGGCACGTAATCCCTCAACGTTACTCCTCATAAAATAATGATCAAACTTCAAACTGGTAAGTTCTCGTTTAATCTTACTATTTTACTTCGGAGTCACGTGAGTGACTACGTGAAGATTTTAAAGCTCTGTGATTTCATGCCGTGGAAATGAGTCCATGCATCACATCTGCCTTGATTATGGGGAGAATAGTGTTAACATCATTAGACATCAATACGATATTGAAAACCCAACGATAAATATATTAACACCAAACTACAGCCCCTATTTATGGGGTAAATTATATTACAGAACTTTAAATTGTTTCTGCAAATGTTCCAGGTTCAATGACTGGTTTGTTATAAAATCGTTGGAAAGTTTTCTCTGTTAACCATCCTGCTGTCTTGAGGATTTGGTCCATAGGAACATCCAACTTCATAGCTGCCGGTGTAGCTGCAGCCCTGGTGGAGTGAGATTTAAAAATGCTAGTGTCTACTCCAGCCTTTATTAGGACCTGTTTTAGCCATCTAGAGATGGTCTGGGCTGTCACTGTTTTGAGTGGCTGTTTGTAGCTGATTAAAAGTGACAATTCTTTCCCTCTGATGATCTTAGTATACTCCATATATAATAGTAAGTGTGTTACAATACAGAGACGATCATCTGTCGGGTAGGCCCTGAATTCTGTTTTTAGGCCTGCTGACCCCTGTCTGTTTTGTTTGACTAATTCATTGATGTGAAAAGTTAAATTTCCAGATGAAATAGTCATGTTGTCCAGCCTTAGTTTCTGTAGTGACTGGACCCTATGTGCCGTGACCAAGGCCATCAGCATGACTGTTTTCATAGTCAGTTTCTGTAGGGACAGAGCTGTAGCTGGAGACCAGTTTCTTAACATGGTCAGTACAATGCTCACATCCCATATTTGGGAGTACCTGGTTCTTGGGGGATTAACATTAAAAATGTCCCTCATGAGCTTGGTTACCAGGGTGTGTCCCAACAGAATGCCGCTCTGTTCCTTGCCACAGGTATGTTGACAGAGCACTTCTGGCGCAGTTGATGGCACTATGACTGAGCCTCTCATCGTAATGGAGGCTTGCCAGGAATTCCAGAACAGACGGGATGTTCATAGATCTGTGGGTGATGTTTATTGTTGTGACAGTACTTCCCATTTCTTGATGACACCAAGTACTGTTTTTTGGTGGACTGTCTGTGGGCCGCTGAAATAATATCCACTGTTCGGTCCGTCAGTCCCAGGTGTAGTAGAGGTGCTTTCAAACTCTACAAATTAATAGGTTTATATAATTATGACATGGGTAACTTCCCCTTGTTGCGGGATGAACCAGTAAATTAGGTCTATGATGGATGGTGATGCATGGTTCTAATACCATGTCGAGTATCACTGGGACCCATGGTTGAGTAGGCCAATCGGGTACTATAACCTGGATGCGAATAGGTCGATATCTGGTGTTCCATACCGTGCTGTAATTTCAGCAAATACATTTTTATCCAACATCCATTCAGTATTTTCATTGAATTTGCGTGACCTGTTGTCTGCCACTAAATTTAGTTTACCTGGTAAGTAGATAGCTGATATCCAAATATCTCTCTCTGGATACACTATTGCCAAATTGTGTTGGCCAGATTGTCACATAATGTCGATTTGTTTCCACCCATATGGGTGATATATGCTACCATGGTGGTGTTGTCAATTTGTAGTCTAACATGCTGGTGATATAACCCAGAACAATATGACTTAAGGCCATGGAATGCACTTAACATTCCCAGGTAGTTTATGCACAGTGTTTGTAATAATGATGCCTCCTGTGCATTCCATCTCCCCCACAGCTGGAGATGGAATTGGTAGCACCCCATCCAAGTGCACTGGCATCAGTTTGTAGTTCCATAGACGGGTAGCTGATAATGTTTGGATTGGAACAATGCCTAATGTTATCTTTCCACCATTTTAGTTCCATTATGGCCTCTGTTGGTAGCTTCATTGGTCTGTCAAAATGCCCACCATAATTTTTGAGTGCTCGTATTTTAGCCCTCTGTAATTTTTGATAATGTAAAGGTCCGATTTGTGTGGCTGGAAACGCAGCCACTATAATGCCAATTATTCTTGCTACCAGTCTGATGGATGGTTTTGTGATGTCAATGATTTTGCTGCAAGCCTTCATGAAGGCTGCAACCTTTTCTTTCGGCAAAGTCACTGACATGTGAACTGAGTTAAGGGTGAACCCCATATGATCCATTGTGTTAAATAACATCTGTGGTCACCTCTAATGGGTACTGTATAGTAAGCATCTTTTAAAACGATACTTGCCATGTAGTAACCTAGGAAATCAATTGCTTAGCAGTAACAAAGGTTTCCATCTAGTAATGAATATATAGTACGAAAGTATTCAAATTAGTCAAATCTATGATGATGCGGCAACCACCATCTTGTGTATGATAAAGATTTTGGACTCGAATTCCTGTGATTCGTGTTGGGTTTCCTCCATTACTCCATTTTTATATGGCCACTGTAGTTCAGCATGCACTTTTGATTTTTCTTTGCCTGTAAGCATGAACATTCGGTTCGGTACATGCTGATCTGGAGGATTATGTTTTTGTATAAATTCTATGGTATAACCCTATACTTCTGAAAATATAAGTGTCGGTAGTTAATTTATTCCATGCATCCAGATATAATTGTAATCTCCCACCAACCTCGTAAGGAACCAGACCCACCTACCTCCATGGTTACTATTGGTAGGTTTGTTACTTTTTCGGCATCCTCCGTGGACGTTGAGGCGCCGGTGTCTGGATCTGTAGTTGGGTCGGTGTTGAGGGTTAGCGCATTCCCCAGGAAGGCCGGTCTGGGCCATGGCCTAAAAAGACCGATGTTGAGTGTTCCTGGCCTTTGAGCTTTAACCAGTTTGTCTTGGCCGACTGGGGTGCTTTTTCCTGGCTGAAGTAGTTTTTAGACGTTGCTTTAATGAGCCCCAGGGTTTTACCCTCTTCGTCAAGTTCTTTTACCTGTTTTGATAAGTTGCCTCCAAATAGTAATATTGGTGGTTTGGAGGTTCCAGGTTTGCATAGGCCTTCTTCCTAATGCTGTTTACTCGTATTGGTAGTTGCAAAATAAAGCCAGTGCATCCTGGTGATCTTGTGTCATGTCTTTTTTGTTTATTGTGCAGGCGAAAACCGTAATTCCCGCTGTTAGGACTTTCAGAACTTTCTGTAGTTTCAAGTCCCTGGCTCTGATTGAGGCTTCGACATGTTTTCAAATACACTGGTTGACACTGGGAACATTCAGTGTTTTGCAGTTCCCTGGTGGTAAGTGTCTTGCTGTGGTGTCCAATAATGCCTGTCCTTATAGCTGGTTGAAGTCGATACTTGCAGCTATTTTAGGTTCCAGGTTTTGGCCAGTTTGGACGGGTTGAATAAACTGGGACACCATATCCAATAGGTTTTCTTGCACCCCATGTGCACTAGAGGTATGTTCTGCACCACACTTCAGGGTCAGCCCAGAATTGACCCCCTGTACTCCCCTCTGATGAGGGAGAAACACTGTGCAGCCCTACAAGAAGTACTGCTGTAGGACGTACTAGCTGCCCACTGTGACTAGTCTCCATCTCCCGGAGCCTGTCACTTTGGAGTATTTGCTCCAACAGCCGCTCCAACTGGGTCCAATGCTCTCGGGCACTGGCCACTCGCGGCTGCTCCAGTTCCTGCAGCCGCTCCAACCGGCTCCAATGCTCACAGGCACTGGCCGTCGCGGCTGCTCCTGAAGTCGCTCCTGCTTCAGTTCCTGCAGCCGCTCCAACAGGCTCCAATGCTCACGGGCACTGGCCGTCGCAGCTGCTCCTTAAGTCGCTCCTGCTCCAGTTCCTGCAGCCGCTCCAACCGGCTCCAATGCTCACGGGCACTGGCCGTCGCGGCTGCTCTTGTTCCCCGCTCCCAGCCGCTCCAACCGGCTCCAATGCGCACGGGCACTGGCCGCTCGCGGCTGCTCCTGAAGCCGCTCCAACCGGCCCCAATGCTCACGGGCACTGGCCGCTCGCGGCTATTCAGAGTCGGACTCATCGGAGTCAACGACTCTGTTAGTGTTTTGCTTCGCTCTACCGCCCGGCCGTGGCCGCTGCGGGAGCGAAGTCGGGCACAGCTGTTCCCATTTCGGGAGATTGGCGTGCCGTTGGCTGCTGCAGCTGGCTGCCCGCAACTCCGCGGTTCTCCCCCGCCAGCTTTTTCGCAGCCTTTGTGGATCTGGTCCATGTCTCCACCTGTAAGGTAAGTGGAAGGAACGCAGAGTCTCCTTACCTGCTGTTCCCGGCTTTCAAATTCTGCCGCTAAGGGGAACGTCGTTCCCCCTGCTGTGACTCGTTGCAATGCGTGTAGCGATATGACATGCATGCATCCTGGCAGGGTTCTTCACGTAGTCACTCACATGACTCCGAAGTAAAATCAAGATTTCATAGCTATTCTGAAGATAATGATTTTTTGATGTGTGTACTGCAAAAGCTATTTTTTCTCATTTCAGAGTAGATTAGATAGGTAGAAAGATATTGGCAAGCAATTGTGTCTTTCTAATATATTTTTGATGGGTTCAACCAGATTATGCAGACAAAAGCACGTCATTGTTGATTCAGTACAAGAATAAAAACATTTTCTTCACATCAGTTGACAATGTGTTTTTGTTATGCAGTGATTTTGTTCACTAAATTGGGCGAGAATTGCATGAATTATGAGTGTTCTGAGCAGCATTTTGAAAATTGGAAAGCAAAATAATGAATGGATTTGTTGCAATTATCCTGTCACCATAAAAATAACACATATCAACGGTGACAAGTGAAAACAACAGAAGAGTCTAAATGGCTGCAATATAACTTGGGTTCAGCCAACCATAAATCAAAGTAAATATGCCATAAGCATATGCTAAGACCCTGATGCTACTCATTTTCTCCCTATATTTAAAAAAGAAACTGGTCTCTGGACCGATGTATAAAACTAGTATATTTAATCAGAAAAATTGGTGATTAATCCAATATAAACTGCTGACATCTACATCTTCAATTAATTAAGTATGTAGGCAGATAACTACAGGCAAAAGAGAGCCTTAATGTCAGTGGTGGGAAATGATTGGAGAAAATCCAAAAGGATAAGGTCGGCATGGTGGCGCAATAGGGTAAGGCACGATGGCGCAGTGCTGGAGTTGCTGCCTTGCAGCGCTAGAGACCAGGGTTCGATCCAGACTACAGGTGCTGTCCGTATGAAGTTTGTATGTTCTCCCCATGGGTTTTTTCCGGATGGGTTTTCTCCGGGTGCTCCGGTTCCCACCCACTGGTCCAAAGATGTACAGGTTTGTAGGTTAATTGGCTTTGGTAAAAATTATAAATTGTCCCTGCTGTGTAGGATTGTGCTGGTGTACGGGGGACTCAGCGTGGATTCGGTGGTCCGAAGAGCCTGTATCTCCACTGTATCTCTAAACTAAAAAAAAAACCTAAGATTTATGTCCCTTTGGAAAAGGATAGTCAGCGTGACTTTGTGTTGCCAAAATCCTGCCTCACTAATTTCATTGAGCTCTTTGAGGAGGTAACTCAGAAGATTGAAGAATGCAGGGCATACACATTGTTTATATGAACTTTAGTATGGCATTGACAAGAGTCTGCATGATAGGCCAGTCTAGAATATTAAGGCACGTGCAACTGAAGGTGAGATGGCTAATTACATCTGACATTACATCTAACATTGGCTTAGTGATAGCAAACAAAGGATAAATAATGGAAGGATGCTTTTCCGATTGGAAGTCCGTGACTATAGCCATCAATCCCTTGGATTCATGATATATTAATATTTTTCTCATAACGTAGGAAACCATTCGACCCATCGATCCCACGCTGGCTCTTATTACAATCACACCAGTCCCATTTCTCCACCTACTTTCCTGTAACCCATTCTCTCTCTCTCACATGCCCATTAACTTCTCTCACCACCTTGATGTCCTACCACCCACTTAAAACAAGGGTAAATAACTGGAATTTTTATCTGAGCATGTGTTTGGGATGTGGGAGGGGAGTGGATTATCTGAGGGGAAACTCATCTTGCTGCAGGTTAGAACATGCAAATTCTTCACAGTTCTTTCCCCACACTCCAATGACGTACAGATTTGTAGGTTAATTAGCTTTGGTAAAAATTGTAACTTGTCCCTTGTGTGTAGGATAGTGCTGGTGTAAGTGATCGCTGGTCAGCATGGACTCGGTGGGCTGTAGGCCCTGTTTCCAAGCTGTATCTCTAAAGTCTAAAGTAAAGTCTGGACCATTCAGCCCGCCTTGCAGGCACTGTCATTCAATTAGATACAGCTGATCGCCTATAGGGCCACTTTCTTGCACTAACACAATATTCCCTTATATCCCCAACATCTAACATTCTATCTTGAAAGCAGCAACTAACCATCCACAGCCCTCTTGGATAGAAAAACTTTATCTTCATCCTTAATGGCTGAGCCCATATTTTAAGACTGTGATCCTTTGTTTTAGACACCTTTGCCAGAGGAAACATTTTCAGTTTCTCCCTGTTAAATCCCAAAAGAAGTTTGTTTGTTTCACTAAAATCATCTCATTCTTCTAAACTCAATAGGCTGCAGGTCCAGTCTGCTTCATCGCTTCATAATCTCACCAGGAAAGACATTTAGGAACTGTTGCTATGCTCAGTATGGGAATTTTTTACATTAATGCATGTCCAATTGAGCATTAACAATGCACGACATGCCTGTTTGAAATCTTTTGAGTCTTGAACCCTATCCACTTCCTTCTTAAATACATTTCATGCTTGGCCTCCACAGATACAGTATCTGTGAAATTAATTTCAGATTCAACATTTTATATGTGATCCAGTATCCCATCCTGCATCCTGAGACCACGACCACTTGTTCCTGATGTACTCCTCCAACTCACAGCATTGGGGAACATCCTCCCCACATCCACCCTGTTGAGCCCTGCCACTTGCATTTGTACATCTGTAGACTTCAGCACGATCTCCTCTCATTTTGCTCCTAGCTGCCTCAACCTGTATGGCACATCTCAGGAATCTGTCTGATGAATCTTCACAAAACAAAACTGCTGGCAGAGGTCAGGCAGTAGGTAGCATCTGTGGAAAGAGAAACAAATCCATGCTTGGACCCAATGACCCTTCCTCAGAATAATGGTCACAGCATTTGTATCTTTGTAAAGATTTCAGCATCTGCAATTTTCTATTACCAGTGAATCTTCATTGCATTCATTTTTTTCTTGGATAAGGAGAACAAAAGTTCATACAAATTCCTTACCAAGGCCTAGTATAATTACAGTTGTGCAATGTTCCTCCTGTTAGCTGAGGGAGGATATTTTCCGTGACTTTTTGTTATCCATCTCTCTGACAAAAATATCATTGGATATTTCATCATTGGAGACGACTGCCTTGATTATTTGGAGTTAAAATGACACAACCTCTATGTCTCTGGTCTGCACTGTCGCCCTCTCACCCAGGTCTATAAAGGACTGATAGAGAGCATCCTCACCACAGGCATCATGGTGTGGTATGGAAACACCACACAGACAGAGAGGAAGGCTCTGCAAAGAGTCATAAAGACTGCAGAGAGGATTATCAGAACGGAACTCCCCTCCATGGACACAATCTACACACAGCGCTGTCAAAAAAGAGCAGAGAGAATCATCAGAGGCACACTACATCCAGCTCACTCCCTGCTCAAACACAAAAACTGCACATACAACCTCAGGCACAGACGAGCGGACAGCATCGCCACAAACAGAACACGCTTTTTTAAGAGCTTCTTCCCTGCCACAGTGAGACTCTTGGCCAAAACAAAATGAACTGATGTCCTGACCTACCTCATAGCATATCATATTATATCATATTATATTGTCTCCTGGGCCTGTGCAATTTACAATGTAATCGACACTTTTATATAGGGTTTGTGCAATTTACAATACTCTCACTTTCCCCTTTATATAGGGTTTTAGGCACTTTCTTTTTTATTTCTAGAGAAGTATATGTTTTTATAGATTATGTGTCTTTCTGTGTGTCTTTTTAATTTGACTTGATTTGACTCTCTGAATAACCGCACAAGAGTTCCTATGTGTGTAAGCACAAATGGCAAATAAAGTTTTTGACCTTTGACCTTTGATCTTTAGAAAGTGGTAGTTGCATCTAAAGTAACATGCATATTGGGCAATATATGACATTTTATTTCATGAGGGGTTTATCCCAGCATGGCTTGTTTCTTATCTCTATTTTGTTGGAAGCCAGAGAAAATGTTCCCATAGACACTTTGCCTCAGGCCTGATCTTATCCAATTCCCATATAATCCTACACTTCACTGAGCTGGGTAAAATTTGGTAGAAATCTCGTTTGGAAAGAAAAATGCACCGCAACTGAATTACTCCAGCATTTTGTGTCAATCTTCATCACAAATTTCAATGATGGCATAATTAAAATGTAATTGTACAGAAGAGCTTCAAGTTCGATATTTGATGCCGGTATTTTACATGGTTCAGAAATGAAAGCATCTATAGTTGTCTATGTCAGCTTTGTTAAACTTTGTTTCATGACTTGCCTTTAAATCTTATCGTCTATGTTTCTCAAATCTCCTTTGCAGTGTTTCCCTTAGCATTTCAATGTTCGTGCCCTAGGGATTTATTTGTTTTTAGCATTTGTGATCTATCAGAGACTTTCATCTCATTTGTTTTGAAATCATTAATTCTGCTTGGGTCATCAGATCTTAAAAAAAAAACAGGGCAAGGGGAAATAGCCATTTATAACATGCTATCTTTTGTCCTTGGCACATTATTCTTTTATCATAGTTCTTAGCACAGCAGGGAGATGAAAATTAACAAAAAAACTTATGAAATAATGACACAACAACAAAAGTAATAAAACCTGCCATTAGTTTCCTCACATTTTACAGATCTTTGTAGTGAAAGGAAATACATTGCTGAAATTTTAATTTCAGAGTGAAGGCTAATAAGTGTATTTTAATGAACAAGGGCAAGCCATGATTAATGAATGAAATAAATTTACCTTCTGCATCACCAATTTATGGATAAGTAACAAATTACAGCAAAGCTTACTCTAATCCTCCCCAGTTTCATATTATAGCCAAAGCTAATACGAACCCATTCCATGCATGCATGGTTTACATTATCCAAACATATATTGAGAATGATGATTCGATTAGTGCTAAATTATTTTAGATTTTACAATGCACCTCAATCTATTAAGATACAGTTTGAAGTTTGCAGATTAATTCTACTCAACCAATTCAAGATTGGTCCTATATCCCACTGATTCATATCCCATTCTGAACAATATTTGATTGCTTTGACTCAAAATGTCGTAGAAAGGTTCTGGGTTTTTACACGCTTAAAAAAAAAAAAACTCTCTGCCCGAATTAACGATAAAGTAACAGTCTCAAAACTTTCAGCAGACATACATTCTATCAGTTTAGACATGTTAAGAATCAAATTGCCAAAGGTGTAAGTCCAATTTTTATTCAGAAACTGGACCAAGTGCAGACCTGTTGGGTCTGTTCCTCCAACGCGCAGTTCAGAGGGGACGGGAGCATGCGGCGTCACACGCACTAACCGCCCCCACACACACGCTAACTACCCCCCATGCACACGCTAACTACCCCCCCCATAGTGTTATATTAATATTATTAATTTGCTCCTTTTACCCCATGACCGCCCAATCCACTGACGCATAGCCCCCAACTCGGAAGCGAGTCTAGAGAGGGGGGGGGGGGGGGCGGCGGGGGTAGAGAGTGAGGGCAGAGAGAGAATGGGGAGAGGCAGAGAGAGAGGGGCAGAGACAGAAGAGAGAGAGAGAGAGAGAGAGAGAGAGAGAGAGAGAGAGAGAGAGAGAGAGAGAGAGAGAGAGAGAGAGAGAGAGAGAGAGAATTTATAGAGGATTAGATTTTTTAAATCATTAGGAAAATTTCTACCAGAAGATGTAAAAATTTCACTGTTATTGTAACGTCAGCAGCTGGGCAGCGGTCAGATTTTTTAAAAAAAAGTCAGATTGGTCAACAATTTTAATATAAAAGGCGGGAAAATAATGTACCAAATGTAAAGAGGAGTGGATTTCTAAAATCGCCCCCCCCATCCCTTGACAACAATAAACACATTTTATTTATTGTTTAAACACAGTAATACCATCTGGTTACCTGCGTAAGACGCACAATAAGCTCCCACGCACAAAACACCAGATAATCTGTGTTTTTTCAGTTTATATGCAGCTCTTTTTTTCTTTTTAACTTTACGCATTTAACAGTGCTACTTTCACAGTTGAGTAAATCGTACTTTTTTTCCCCCGCAGACGATACATTACTCTCAAATCACATACCTTACCTCTATTATCCCTCAACATAAACACAAAGTGTCAATGCCTCTTCAAGGTCTACTAATCCACCCATAGCTTCAATTGCAAGTACAGCTGAAGGGATTTGGTGCTCGGATTAATGACCACATTAGAAGATCATCTGAGCATCTTGAAACCAATCGCATGAGCACAAGTGACGAGGTGGAGAGCGGCCTTGGCCGCACAGCGCTCAACCCGGGGGGAAGAGTGGGGGGCTGTCCTGAGGGACTCACTCCTTCGGCCGCTTAAACCTTGGTGCTCGGGTTCAGAGCGCCAAGTCACCCTCCAGCCCCGGGCGGTCTTGTGTGGGAAAATGACCCCCACCCTCCCGTCTCCCCTGGCCACTGATGTGATGGACACGGGGGGCTGGACCAATCTCTGACAAGTCCCGCCCACCTGGCGACGTCATGTCCGTTATTTAGCTTTTCGGCGTTGCGTCCGTTCAGTGAGTTGGCTTTTCGGTTATTTGGCTTTATGGCGTGGCATCTGTTCGGGTATTTGGCTTTTTGGCGTTGCGTCCGTTCGGTTATTTGGCTTTTCGGCATCGTTTCTGTTCGGTTATTTGGCTTCCACTTCTTCGCTTCGGCTTCTCGTCCTTCGATGCCACGTCCACACATGGGCTGATCTACAGTGAAATGCCTTTTTGCATACAGTTCGATATGCAACAATGCTATACTATACATAAGTACATATTCGATTCAATACAAGTGTAAAGGTATAACACACTATACAAAGAGTTGCCGGTTTTGGCACCATTTTCAAATTCTAGATGGTATGAGTGCAGAGTTCTTAACCTGACCATAAAAGTCTTTCAACCATTGCTGTCCTGGAAGTTTAGGAGAGTCAGCCGAGTCAAAGGTGGTAGTTGGTGCCTCATATGCTGCTCCATCACTCTGTGCCACAGTAAGTTACGTCTGGCCCGAATGTTCAAACTCTTGGAGCAGCGCCTGATCCAATTGAGCCCCAGGCTGTTGCAGGACCTCCAGTGGCCCACTCCACCGTCGAGGTGTACTACACTGCCTCCCACAGCCGGCCCAACTAAAAACCATGCTTCATGGAGTCGATAAAGACATGGGGAAATGGAAGGTGAACTGAAAATTCTGACTGAAATTCTACTGTAGATTCATTTATTGCATGAATGGCAACTTGCGGTCTTATAATTTATACTTAGCTGCATAATATGAAAGCGTTTCAGTTTTAAACCCTTTGACTGCAGACTACTGCTACTATTGAATCACCTTGGAATGTTCAGCTTTCCCTTGAAAGGTCTGCTGTGATTCAATGTGAAAAGCATGGCAACTCATTAAACTATGAGCCAACGTGGAACACAGATCCCGCATTCAGGCATGGAATACCACAGCTGCATTGCTTATAGCAAATTCGCTCAATTTTCGGAAGGAAGTGTGCAACCTACAGCCAGCGCCGGAATCCATTCCCTTTACCCAATTCATGGATTTCTGCTATATAGTTTGAGTTTATATTTTGCAGACCAATCGCAACAAACAAAGTTCAGGATATTCATTTGTTGTCTTAGCCGGATGCTGATTTTGAATCCATATGTATAAACTGCCTCATGAAATAACATGCATCAGATTAAAGGACTCTGTTTGCTTGATGTCATTTCCTCCTAGGCCACTGGGAAACCCTAACAAGTTTAAGGTTGGACTTCATATATAAGCATATTTTATGTTGCCATATTACCGGCAGCCTCAATAAAGTCAATTCTGGTATTCAAACTGCCTCTCAATATATGATAATATCAAATTTGTTGGCTTACGTAAAAAATTATAGTTCATGAATAAGTAATTTGGGGAGAATGGCTTTGGGTGAATTGGAGGGAAAATGTCGGAATGATAATGATGGATAATACACGTACTTTCGGCAATGTTCTTATTTTCCCTAAAATGTTCTACTAAAAATTCAATAATATTTTCAAGTCAATTTCCCCAAAACTGCAGCAAAACAACCAAAAACTGTGATTGTGGGGCCGTTGCTTCATCTGAGATTCTGGCATCATGTCTACCTCTGAATTTAATTATTCCATCATTGGTGATCATCTTTTCAATTGTCAAGTCCTTAGCTTTACAATTCACTCCACAAATATTCATCCTCTTCCTTTCTTTCATTTAGGCATTTCCTCTAGTTCACTCCTTTGGTCAAGTTGTTTGTTCTTTTTCTCTGGCACATTGTTTGATGTCACATTTTATTTGCTAACTATGAAGTACCTAGATACTTGGATAGATAGATAGATAGATAGATAGATAGATAGATAGATAGATAGATAGATAGATAGATAGATAGATAGATAGATAGATAGATAGATAGATAGATAGATAGATAGATAGATAGATAGATAGATAGATAGATAGATAGATAGATAGATAGATAGATAGATAGATAGATAGATAGATAGATAGATAGATAGATAGATAGATAGATAGATAGATAGATAGATAGATAGATAGATAGATAGATAGATAGATAGATAGATAGATAGATAGATAGATAGATAGATAGATAGATAGATAGATAGATAGATAGATAGATAGATAGATAGATAGATAGATAGATAGATAGATAGATAGATAGATAGATAGATAGATAGATAGATAGATAGATAGATAGATAGATAGATAGATAGATAGATAGATAGATAGATAGATAGATAGATAGATAGATAGATAGATAGATAGATAGATAGATGTACGATCTTATACAGTATAGGAATAAGGGAGGCAATGCTATGCTTCTAATATGCACCAACATCAGATATAATCAGCCTAATACAGTGAGAACAGGGTGCAGTGTTCCACACCAGATACCTGTGCACAAATCCTGATGGCAAGATTCGAAACCACTTATGTATTTAGAGTCCTAGGTTTGCATTAGACTCATTAAAGCATAATTTTTTGTAAAATAATTGAGGTTTGTATGAAGTGAGAGCAGCATCTAAGCAACATTACTTCTGTAACACACTATCCACACAAAACAGGCATATCCAGGGAGGGGTGATTTTGTCTATGAATGCCTGAGTTAATTTTTACAAAACATGTTGGAGTTCTGTAATGTTTGAATCAGCATTCCATGCACGGTAATATGGTAACACTCTGGAACTAGCTTTAATATTAATTATCAGATAATTGATATTTAGACATAGGAAAGAAGAGCACAAGCTCGAACATTACGAGCTGATTCCTTACAATGCAGGATATCATTGAATTCCATTCACTCGGTGGGTGGTCTAAGCCACACAGATCCCGGAGAAACTTCTGCTCACACATGGAGAGACTCACATTTCAAAATAGTAACTTTGATTGATAGCTCAATAGTCCGAACATCCTCTCATGATTTTTCTCTCTGCGATCATCCCCCCCCCCCAACCTTCCATCTTGCACACACCATCCATTTTCAATAAGAGACTGCATGTATCCTCCATAATGATTCCATAATGTGCCAACAGTGAGTTATGTAAGTGGCTTTAGAGGCTGTTCGTGTGAGGTTCGAATCCTAAAGGATCTAAAATGGAGGAGCCATTGAGCTGCCTCCACCCAGCAGGATTTATATCTCTTGTTATAGGTAACTGAATCATTCTACCACAACCAAGGGAGCAGTCCTGTACTACTATCTACCTCATTGGTGACCGTTGGATTAGTCCTTGATCATACTTTGTTGGCTTTACATTGCACTAGACATTATTCCCTTATCATTTCCTCCTGACTTTGGCTTTATACTTTACTCAGGAGAATCATCGTGTAGCTCATTCATATACTGTATCAGCAGTTTACTTGATGCTGTTAGTGAATTCTTACCAATTTTTCTACTGGACACCTAAAGAGCTGATGACGAATATTTTCTACAATGCTTCATTAGAGTATGTGTACGTGTTAGTACATTCTGGAGAACTTGGGGGAACTTCTGATGAGACTGAAACTCATGAGAAAATGAGTCTCATTTTTATTGCTTCCACATATTTTATATGCAATAAGGACATACAGGAGAACTGTCACTTCCATGTGCCATTATTTGACATAGGAAAATCTGAAGGAGAAAGGAGGATGTAAAAAAAAATGCCACCTCCCCACTCCTTGTGTGCTATTTCTGTGAATTTTATTTGCAAGAAAAATTGACAATCTGCAATCAATGGCACCTCATCTAACACCATTTTCTAATCAGGAACAGAATTGAGAAAGCTTTCTTTAAACTTCAGTTTGAGACCAAAATCGCGGTCCACCATTGTTGTTGGAGGTTCTATAACTGTCCTCAACACCTTGCAATCCTCCTGAGTTGATGAGATTTACTCAACAGAAATACCGGACTCCTGCACAAACTCAAGGTTGAACTTCATTCTCACTCAACTCTCCTTGTGTTTCTACACATTATCCTCAGAACAATAATTGTGTCCCATTTCTCCTCGTCTTTCTGTATTGAGAAGACATTTCCAGAACATAGAAACAAATGTCCCGGATTATAATTAGAAGGTCTCCTCCCTCTCTATTTGAATTGCATTTTCCAGGCTATTCCATTCAGGACTTTGCTGGTAATTATAATTGCTGCCGGGAATTCCCAGCTCGCCAGCCCATACTCCCTTAAAGTGGACTTTAAAACAAATGTCAAGTCTCTGCCCAACCTGAAGTGTGAGGAGGTGTTGGTAGGAAAGATGTTGCACCTTAATGATAGGTACTTCTTTCCCTCCATCTATGGTGGCAGGAATCAGTACATTTTTTACTGTGGTTTTGGGCAATGCCCAAAGATCAGAGCAATGCCTATTGTTGATCTTTGCAGTAGCAGTGAATTTCCTTTACTCCAACCCATGGTCAGGCAGCATCTGAGGAGGGAATGAACAGGCGACATTTCTGGTCGGGTCTGATTAAAACAGTCCGAAGATGGATTCCAATCCAAAATATCATCGATAATTTCCTCCACACACACACTGCTTGACCCACTGCATTATTCCAGCACTTACATTTCTAGCATCTGCAGTTCCTTGTGACTTAATTCAAGGTTGCAGTGAGAAAACAGTGACTTACTAGGAAGATTACATTTTCAAATTAATTTTGACATCAGAAAAGGGAGATTAAATGACATTGCAAAAATATCGTGCTTAATAATTGAGAGCAGTGGAGCTGATGTAATGGATCAATGTAATGGTCTACCACATTATTGGAGAGCAAAGTTACTTTTTGTTTAATATTCAATAGATACTTTCAGATCTACCAAAGGCAGAAATAGCATGTATTTTGTTATAAGCTTGGGCATCATCAAAAGTGATGACTGCTCCAGCAACATTTATTTTGGCTAAAAGTGAGAGAGAAGTCAGAGATGGGAGTGATTTTCACATTTTTATGTTTGATCACTGATAAAGCAGCAGGGTAAACATAACATACATTACCACTAGCCTCTGGGAGTTTCCCTATTGTACATGGTGAAGGTTTCTATTTTGCACAATGTGCATCATTTTAGTCTCCATAAAAACAAACTTAAATATTATCTATTTGTTTGCAGGATAACATCGGAACATTAAAAAAAAAGAAATGATATTAAGCCATTTGACCCCTGATACATGCTCCACCATTAAATAATAATGGACTTTTATATGCACCCCTTGATTCTCTTAATATGATAAAGTCTAACAAACACTGTCCTGAATATGTTCCCACAATCCTCCTGGCCCCCACAATCCCACAGAATTTACCATCCTCTGACTGAAGAGATTTCTTCTTGTTGGATCCGAATCACCAAACCCTTCTTTTGAGATTGTAACCTTTGGTCTACCAGCCTTAGGAAACATAAACTTTGTATCTGTCTTGTAAGAAGCCCTCTAAGAATTTGTAGGCTTCGACAAAATCATTCCCATTCTTCGATTCTCAACGGAAAATCGGCTTATTTTACTTTTTCTCATAATTGTGCAAACCACCCTAACATGGTAAGTCTTTGTTGCAGTGCCTTTACCATAAGTATATTCTTCCATAGGTACTAGACCTGTACAATATTCCACCACTCACCCATTCCCCCAATGCAACCCGTCCCCCCAACACAACCCATTCCCCCAACGCAATATTGCACGACTCATGCATAGCCCCCAACTATGCAGGCATGGTTCATTTCTCCTTGTCCCCAGCACTCCCTCCCCCTCCTCTACACCCTCCCTCCTCTTTCCCCTCTCCTCCTCCCCTCCCCAATATCTCCCTCACCTCTCACTCCCGCTCCTTTCCCCTGCCCTCAGTCACTCCCTCCCTCCCTCCCTCCCTCCATAACTCCTCTCCCCTCCCTACCCTTCCTATCCCTCTATCCTCCACTCCTCACCTCCCCCTATCCCCCCCCACTGTCCCTCCTGACCTCCCCACTGCCCTCCTCCACCTCTATTCCACACTCCCTACCCCCTCTGTCCCCCCTCCTCTCCCTCTATTCCCCCTCCAGCCCCACTTTCCCCCTCTCCCTCCCTACCCCCTCCTCTCCCTCAATCCCCCCCACTCTCCCTGCTCACCTCCCCAGGATATTTCCTCTCTCCTCCTCCCCTCCCTGAATGCCTCCCTCACCTCTCCCTCCCTCTTATTTCCCCTACCCTCAGTCACTCCCACCCTCCATTCATAAAAGGCAGCATCTGCAGTTCCTTCCTGTTAGCTGTGGTTTAAATCCCGCCCACTGCTGCCGCTCAGCCCGTCCCCACCCTGCCCATCCGCCTACGTGCTCGCTGCCACCGCTGGGCCGTGGGGGGAGGGGGAGGGGGCGGGGAGTCAGTGATCGTCCCAGTGGGCACCACGAGTTTCGATGAGCTGGTGGAGAAGATCTCTTCCGTGAGGGTGAGTTACCACAATGGCGGCGGTGGAGGAGATGGCCGCCAGTGGGGCAGGAAGGGGCATCGCCATCCCAGCCGTAGCATTGACTGACAGGAGAAGAGACCAATCTGTGTGGCGCTGACTGAAGGAATCTGCGCACGCGCGTTTTTTAAGATTTTTAAACCTCGATAACTTTTACAATATACAACCGATCGGAACGAAATTTGTTGCACTCGCAGCACAGGAGAACGGCGAGTAACCTGGCGAAAAATTGTAGTGCTATCGCATACCGTTTTTGCGTCAATAGAAAAACCCCGCAAACCGGAAGAGCACAAGATCAGAGTTTTAATCTTACATATGTAGGAAGGAACTGCAGATGGTAGTTGAAACCGAAGATAGACGCAAAAAGCTGGAGTAACTCAGCGGGGACTGGCAGGCAGACAGACAGGAGATGCTGCCTGTCCCGCTTAGTTACTCCAGCTTTTTGTGTCTATATTCTATCTTACATGATAATTTTGCTCCAAAGCCACCAGATTTTCAATTAGCCATATAAGAAGCTGTCGATATGGGTAGTAGTTTACATTACTCATGATTCGCAAAGTTTTTGCTATTTACGGTAACTGTTGATGGGCTATTCGACTGTGGGATATATCACAGCTGGGCTCAATATCAGCAAACACATGCTTTTCAGCAAAAAGTCATTCAACAGAGATCGGACGGTGACAAGTTTTGTTTTTGACCAGCTGGGTGTTGGACATACAGGGAAATTTGTACATAGTCCTTTGAACCTGGTAACAAAGATATAAACATAAGCAGTCTCTCTTTCCTGGAAGGAAGGTCCTGGGAGAAGCCGCCCATTCCAATTTATTTCTGTGTGCACATGTGATTTGAATTTATGCAATCTTTTTAAGGATCATTCTCATCGGTGCCTCTCTGACCTGCATACCAAAGAAGCCTTGCTTATGAATGAATGTTGAACTAATAATTCTTGCCTGGTTGAAAATGTCATGACTGAAGGGAGATTGCATTTTCAGTTTCTGAAGGATAAATCACTGAACGCTACATATTGTTATGGCGCCAGTCTAGAGTAACATTGCTTTCATGGCTGGGATGTTCCCCTTGATCTACAGATTCTTGTTGGGATTCAAAATGGCATATAGTTTCACTGCAATAATGCAGAGATCTTTAGAATGAAGAAGTCACAAAATGAATTCTCATAAATGCCTTGACGCTTCCAACTTGTCTCGGCAGATGACTTTAATACAGGAAATTATTACAATCGTGCCAACGTTTTTAATCCATACATTGTAGGTATTTTTAAATACCTTTACATCTTCCCAAAAAGACCACAAGGTGAAATATCCTCTGTGTGCGTTTAATTCCCAGATATCTATCTTCACCCATGATAATAAAAATAAAAACTTTCCTGTGTTTCTGGGAACATTTGTCAGCACCTCTGCAAAATGTCAGCAGAAAAATGGGCAAGAATTGCGGTGCTCATTGTAGCTCATGAAAGCATAGCACGGGGAGTTTATAAGAGGAGTGAGGGAGAAAGCTGAGCCAGACTTTTATTAAACATTAATCAGTAAAACTCTAGAACAGTTATTTGGTCCTGATAAAGAAACTGACTGAACTCTGCACTATTTAGTAAAAGAATGAAGGACTTTGTTTCCAATTTGGTAACAGCTGCAGTATTTTATAATAAAATGCCAAGAACTTTGGATATTATATACTCTCAGAAGGAATATCATTCATGCTGTACTCATTATGTTTTGTGGCACAAGTAGTTTTTGCAAGCTTTTGTGATGAATGAACATCATTTTCTGACTATTAGCTGGGCCTCTTTACTTTTCCATCAGTCCCTGTCTTTCTTAACATTAATTCCAAATCTCACTCCTAAAATTCCCAGCCTTTCGAACTGTACATTGCAGCAGGATTTTTTTGTTTTTCAATTCATGGCCCGCATGGTGAACTTGTCAGAAATCCAGAGATCAGCATGTCAAAATAAAGTTAGGCAGGGCACACACGGGATCTGCCAGCAAACAGTAAGACGTGCCTGGGAAGCTGGAGAATATGTGGGAGAGGAGGAAACAAGTCATTTGTGTGCAAAGCTGCAAGATTTAACACGGGGTTGCTTTTAAAGGAATGCGAGCATCTCATAGGAAGGTGAAAACGTAGCTCAATGGACAAAGGGAAGCTAAAGCCCCTGTCCCACTTTCCCGAGTTACGAATTCTCCCGAGTTTTTCCCTTGATTCAAACTCGGAGAATGTCCGTAGCGAGTCCGTAGATATTTTGCAGCGGCTTGTAATGCCAGCTGTGGGTACTTGGGGCATCAGGTAAGTCGGGACGTCTTTTCAGCATGTTGAAAAATGTCCACGAGTAAAACAAAATAGCCCCGAGTACCTACGGCTGGCATCTCCGAGTTTGAATCAAGGGGAAAACTCGGGTGAATTCGTGAGTAACTCGGGAAAGTGGGACAGGGGCTTAACAAGTACTAAAATGGAAGCAGGTTTTAAAAATATGTGTAATTCAGTTTTAAATCCTTAAGCAATTTTGTTGATTGAACTACATTGCTGTTCACAATTTTTATGTTGGAAACTTAAAGTTGCCAAGAACGGGAAAAGCTGTTAATGATCATGAGATCCATCATGACTTGGCACATCTGTAATATGTTCTATTTTGTGAAGGGTAACCAATTTAGATTATGTGGACTATTGTGTTTATTACAAATGTTTCACAGCTATTGTATCAGCCAACACTGTCTGTCTTCCTAATTAATTTTAGTCACAGCTAAAACATTGCAGTTTTTTTGCGAGCCTGGTAGGTGCTTCTCCTTTCTAGCACCCCTGACTATTTGGGGTCAACCTCTCTGTCTGCTCAACAAAGTCCTGGACCTTTGTGGAGAATTAAATTGTAGATAATACAGAGAGTCATCACAAAATATGAAGATGTCTGCAGGAAGGAACACCTAGAGTTAAATGTAGATCTGTTCCTTGAGCTTTATCCCTTTTGATGTTTCGCTTTCACACCTTACCCTTCCTTATCTCTGTGTCTCCCTTTCCCCTGACTGAGTCGGAGGTTATGGGGAGAAGGCAGGAGAATGGGGTTAGGAGGAAGAGATCGATCAGCCATGATTGAATGGTGGAGTAGACTTGATGGTCCGAATAGCCTAATTCTGCTCCTATCTCTCATGATCTTGTGACTCTCAGTCTGAAGAAGGGTCTCGACCTGAAACGCCACCCTGTCCAGAGATGCTGCCTGTTCCGCTGAGGTACTCCAGCATTTTGTGTCATCTAGAGCTAACCAGGTGTATCCAAGCTCCCAAATCACCAAACCAAAATGCCAATAGCCTACTCAGTTTTAATCAGACTATGGAAGCATGTTGCATTTGTGTTTCTTTCTCACTGGCATCTTTTCTCTGTGCTGTAGCCAGCCACAAAAATATCTCCAAGAACTGAAATGAGCCTTTCCCTAAATTAAAAACAAATGCAAAGAGACTGGACTGCTGAAGGATTTAAAAAAATCATGATAACTTTCTTACTGCTGATTACTTATAAACACCAGCTGAACTCTGGTTGGATTGCTTTCAGTTCACCTTATTAAGAACAAGGACTGGTTTGCCATAATAGTACATATAGAACCAAGCAATGATGGAGGCCCAGTATCTGATCAACATTAAGGGGATGCTCATTTATTTGTTTGGCTCCGATACCAAATGCAGTGAATTGGCAGGCAGAGTGTTAGTATTTTGCCTTAATGCAAAAACTGGTACCAAAAATAATTGTCACTGAAAATCGAACTGTTGTCATGATTTTTAAAACAATTGGATGATCTTGTTTCCTGAAGAAAGTTGTAAACATTCTTGCAAAGATCTTTCAGGCCTGCCAGTCATTATTACATTCTCCTGAAAGCTAATCAAAGGTAATAATCGTTTAGTTCTTGGTAACTGGATATCTACTGGGTCTCCATCTCCTCTGCTGCCAAACTAACCTGACCAATTGAGTTGTCAACTGTTTCTCTGTCGTTCTATTTTATCGTCCACATATTTAGCATGGAGATGAAAATATCCATTGGAAAATCTTTGTTACAGCCCCATTGTATTTAAAGGCAATTTTCTAAAAATAAATCAGTTTTAAGGTGGGCGGTCAAATATACCTTGGAGCCTCAAACAAGTTTTGATCAAAGGCTAATCCAAAGGAAAATTCAGAACTTGAATCTATAGACACAAGCAAAAATAGTGATTGATCCATAGGATTGGCAGCACAGTGGCACAGTTGGTATAACTGACAATCCAAATTCAATCCTGACCTCAGGCACTGTTATTTGGGGATTGCAAGTTCTCAAGAATGTGTAAGTTTTCTCCTTTTTCCTTGCTGTCGTCCCACATCCCAATGATGTCTAGGTTACCGATAGTGACTTTGCCCTGTGTTAAAATAATTGAAAGGCTTCTCGGGGAGCTGATGAAATATTTCTTCCAGCCAAAATGTTAGGGAGTCTAAAACTTATTTTCTGAAGTGAAACCTGCATAGGTAAGCATTTGAAATGATGTGGCATGCAATAGTAAGTTTCAAGTGCTGGAACGGTGCTATCAATGCCTTTATGTTTGTCATTGCTTCTATATATATGTATCCTTGATAACTGGCAGAACCAGACTTGGGCCCAAAGCACAGGAATGCCAGAGACATTATGATCTCGTTCTCTGCACTGTGAATACACAGAGATGATCAGTAAAGTCTTAATTCATTGTGTTTGATCAATAATTGAGACTAGCAGCCTTGTAATTACACACCAAGAGTAATGTTTTTCTTCTGTTATTTTTGCACCAAAGTTTAACCATGTTTCTTATGCTATTTACAATTCCTAAATAGCAGTAACCAGCATAGGCTCCTCAGGCAGGTGGATGGTAGTTCCCTGTGAAACCTGTCAGATCAAACTATACCTCACTCATCCTCTGCTCACTGAGAAACAAAGGTTGGGAGATTCATGTAGGGAGATTTACAGAGATAATATTTTGATGAGAAACCCTATAAAAATGCAGTTGATGCTATTTTGACCCCAGGTTTCCCATGCTTTCCAATGGCACTTGCTGTAGCTGAGTGGGAGTCCCCGCATACATCTCTATGTCTGCAGCATTTATATTCCTGTTTCCGTGCTGGATGACTCAATGACTCTTTGAATGTCTTTCCCCAATCGTTGTGACAGTGCTTGCAGCCAAAGGCATCACAGCCTTTATATGTGTGACGTTATAGTTTCCTGTAAGAAAAGGAGACGTGAAGAATCAGAATGAGTGGAGCTGGATTCGCAAGAGGGAGGGAATTGTGAGAATTAGCAATTTTATTTGATAGCACAGGTACTGAAAATACACGCTTAAAATAAAATTAAGTCCGACATGACTGCCTGAGCTATCTATCATTGAGGCTAGTTGTCATTCATGAAGCATGTTGCCTTTATAGATTTCGGCTTACACTCACCTCTGGCATCTTCACACCTTGTGGTTTGGCACCAGCTGAACATATGGGTACAGATTCAGCGCCTCATTAAAATTCCAACTGGCGTCTCATTGCATTCACCCTTTTTTTGGCAGCTGAAACATCTCGAGCTCTCGCCTTTAAACTTGGGACACTGTGCGAATTCAGTGTCTTTGTATCTCAGAATAGCCTCTGAAATAATTTAATCACCAGTGTCAGAAGCTTGGTTTGGAAAGACAAATAAAAAAATATTGTCTTAGAAACGGTTTAAGTTTAACTTCTGCATCCTGACCTCAGCCATAGCACTGTTGCATTGACCTTTCACAAAAAGATCTTTTACAGTGAAACAGCTGTTTAAAAAATAAAGTTCAAAGACTTAAGGGGGAGGGGGAGGTTGTATTCAGGTTTTTTATATATTATATTTTAGCATGCAATAAATTACCTGCATTTTTTAATCTTAGCTTGGCAAATATATTGTAACCCTTAAATTCCTGCAGTATTTGTCCTGGATTAATTATGTAGACTTACAAAATATTTGTAATGTAAAAAATAAATAAAGCTCACATTTTAGGGGTGCCTGTTAATGACAACAATCTAATATTAAATACTACTGATGGAATTCATAACTGGGAAAATTAAGAATTGTTGCAATCAATATTATTTTAGGTATTGACTATTACCCCTTAGCTCCCTGAAAGTCTTAATTAAAAATTTAAAAATTCCTACATGTACAAACGTACGATCTTATCGTGGTTATTATCATGTTCATCGCAATAAAAGATGACTTCAGGGGTTGTGGGACGTTGAGAATTCCTGGTATATAATACGCACTGCCCTTCCTAAAGGGCCTGCCCCACTGCGGCAACCTAATTGGCGAGTTTAGAAGAGTTTGCCCTAGACTCATACTCGCAGCATGGTCGACACGAGGTCCTAGGAGGTCTTTGTGACTTTCCTTCATGCTCGAGAGTAGTCCCCGCGTACTCGAGGCCTCAGCTATGTCGCGGCGTATTTTTCAACATGCTGAAAAATGCCCGCTAGTAAAAAAAGGTTGACATGGAAAAAAAATATATATTTTTTTTTACTCGTAGGTTTAGTCGAAGTAGGTCGTAGTAAGTCGGCATGTTATTTGTGTGTAATCGAGGGTAGTCGAAGGTAGTCGAAGGTAGTCATAGATAGTCTTCAACATTGTCGAAGGGAAGTCGAAGGAGATTGAGGGACTATTCGGTGTCCAATTTTCCAAAAGCTAGTCAAAGCTAGTCGAAGCTAGTCTTCAACATAGTCGAAGGAGGTCTTCAACATGACACTTATTCAAACTTCTAAACTCGCCAATTAGGTCGCCACAGTGGGACAGCCCCTTAACTCAAGACAGCTAGGACGAGTTTTTGAGATGTGAAGTCATCTGTCTTTTGGAATGGCAGTCTTTTTTTTACTTTATTATTTTGTTTTTTTTTGTTGCCATCCACCCGGTAGAAAGTACAAGCAGCTCCCCTTGAATCTTGTTGCTGCTCACAGCATGAAGGACGGCACCACAGGTTGAAGCAGGCTTTTCCCAGTGGGAATATGCCTCCTCGCGGCTTGGCTAGTAAGAAGGAGGTGTATTGCACATTGCAAGGTGTATTATTTCACTGCAACAATTGGACAGTCTATCAAGGCGCAGTTTGAACTGCAGGATATTGATACTATATCTATTAGGTAGCCAGCTTATTTTATTAAACATTCTTTTACTGTCTCTGAATGCCATTAATAATCTTGGCTGCCAAGTTTTTCGACATGCTTTATGTAATCACGAAAGCTGTTCCATGTTCAAACAGACAATCACAAGTAAACCAACCATTTTCTTCGCCAATGTCCTGCTTCACTAAGATATACAAGATTTGGGCCCATCGATGGTGCAGAAAAGGACGCTGCCGAATCGTCGATCCTGTAACCTGGATTTGATTCTGGACCCAAGTGCATTTCACATTGAGTTTGCACAGCCTTGCAGTGCTAATGTGGGTTGCTCCTTTGTGCTCCCACTTTCCGCTCATATCCCCAAAACATGCTAGTTCTAGGTTGATTGGATGGTGTAAATTGTCCCTAATGTTAGCAGGATGATTGGGGGGGGGGGGGGGGGGGGGGGGGGCGAGGGGGGGCGAGAGAGTAGATAGGCATGTAAGTGAGAATACGGTCCAAATAAATTGAGGAATGGGGTTGATGTTATTACTCTGAGAGCTGGTATTAATCCAAAGGACCAAAGAACTTCCTTCTATGTCACAAGAAAATATGAAAGATATTGTATAATGATGCAACCTCAGTACACCAATGTATACAGCCTGGAAAGCTTTTAACTCGTGTTTGAATTCTCTTCTCAAAAAATATATGTAATTTCAAGTAATCTTTTGAATCTGCATCTTCTGTGCATCATATGCTGAAGGCTTCAGTTCTACTTAGAAATTACATCATCACTTTCATGCTACAGATGTGCATGTGTATGTTTTTTAACTATTAATAAAGTGTGTCTGGAGTTGAGGTCAAACTGAAATGTTCTAAGGTCTGTTGGGACAAGAAATGTCTATCTTGGATATTTATAGCCCATTCCTCTTCAGTTTTGCTGTAAGTTGCCTTTGGGGGAAAAAAAACAGAAAAAGTGAATAATGACAGTTAGAAGAGAGCTTGATCATAAGGGGAAATCACATTCAAATAATCTTATTTAAAAAAAAGACTTGTAAAATTCCCCCAAACTAAAATTCCGCTTGGGGCAAGGCATGCATTTCCTATTTTTCCCCTCTTAAATTATACTTCCTAACTTCCCTTAGCTAACCGCAGTGCCTGTTGGACATTAAAAATGTCTTTATCAAATATAATATTTTCAATAAAACATGGATTTACACTTTTTCAATTTTTCAACACGGTATATCTTTAAGAATTCTAGACACAAATTAAAAAGGATTTTCACATATTCTCTTACTAGGAAATACCTATGGTGGTTTCCTCTTTGGTCACAAATCTCTAGTCTTTATAGTCCACGAAAAGTTACCCAATTAAGCTCTTCGTGAAGGGCTACCATTCTTTTATGATATAAAAATACTGGAAGGAAAATTTCCAACTTCCATTTTCACTATGCTTGAAGTAATGGATTAGATGGAAATAATAAATAATGTAAATTATGTGTTTTATCCTGATATGTGTTGCAAAATTAATTTGGCAGCAATGCCATTCATTGCCATGGCAATAAATGAGTTTCTTCAGAGAACTACCTGATCCCAATGTAGCACAGTATAAATATATGTTAGCCAGCTCTAGAAATAGAACCTTTTCCAGACACTTGGAAATATACCCCTCTCAGGTACCAGTATCAAGTTTAGCATTAGCTCAGCTAATGTCAACTCAGGGTCAGTTCATCACTTTCAAACAAATCCCTTCCACCTACTCCTCCATGCGATGCAGGCCTTATTATATTGGCACAAAACCTGCTGAATGTTTCATGACATGATCGGGGTCACGTACTTTACCTGGTTTGCTTTTGGAAGACTGAACTCACCAGATGCAAATATTCAGGATATATCTCCCGAAGCACTGTGAGTCAGCGTGGCCTCATGTGGCACAATTTGCTTACACAGATTGGCCAGAAAGAGCCGCAGAAGCTGGGAAGAGCACGGGCAGAGAGCAAAGTCACGTCCACAGCGTTCCTGTCCACCATGCCTGCCAGTGTCCGATGGTCCCTAATGTTCAGAAACATCCAAAAATAGATTAAATCACCCAATAACTGTTGGAAGCACATTTGTATTATTCAAACCTACTTATGTATGATATGATTTGAATGGAGAGCAGCAAACCAAAGCTGTCCACTGTATCTTGGTTACTTGATAACCGATAAACTAATATTGTTAGAAATATTCTGGAATCATAAATGATTAACAAGATTTAACTTAATTGTTGCAAAATATTACAGCATCTGTCTACAGATCTGACAGTGTAAGTGTGGGGGAGTCCAGTCGCTTCTGGCTTTGTCATGCATTTCCTTGCTGTGCTCAGCTCTAAGTCTTGGACTGAACACATTCCTACAAGACTGACTTCCACGTGCAGGCACAGATGATGGCACTTTATATAACCATATAACAATTACAGCACGGAAACAGGCCATCTCGACCCTTCTAGTCCGTGCCGAACACGTATTCTCCCCAAGTCCCATATACCTGCGCTCAGACCATAACCCTCCATTCCTTTCCCGTCCATATAACTATCCAATTTATTTTTAAATGATAAAAACGAACCTGCCTCCACCACCTTCACTGGAAGCTCATTCCACACAGCCACCACTCTCTGAGTAAAGAAGTTCCCCCTCATGTTACCCATAAACTTCTGTCCCTTCTGTGGATCTGCTAGAGACTTGCAGCAAGTTCCAGCCCATTCACTCCTGTCACATCCACACCCTTCCAATTACATCCCCCAACTTCCCGTTTCCCATTTTCTTTCCCTTCCACCAATTGGTTCCATCTGCCTATCATCCACACAATCACTCCTCCGATGGTAGATGTCCCTTATCTGGTTCCAGTCATCACTGTTTCTTATCACATTCTATAATCTGCAGCCCTTGGCTATCTCCACTTATCACCTCCCAGCCTCTTTTGCGATCTCCACCGCCCATCCCACATTCAGTTCCATCTGCCCATCAACCTCTCCTCACGTGTGTCTAGGTATCGCATGCCATTTCCTGCTCATGCCTCCCCTTCGCCTCATCATACTGACTATTTCCACTCTACACTCTCAGTCCTGATGTAGTATATTGACCTGCAATGTCAACTATCCGTTTGCCACCACAGATGCTGCCTGACTTATTGTGTTGTTCCAGCAACTTAGCATTGATATAATTTCAGAGTAAAGTTTTGACAGGAACCGTTTTCTGGTCTTAAAATATTTAAGGCTGGGAACACTTAAGGATTTTACGAAGATGGCCATTGTTTTCTTATTTCCATGGAAATTGTTTGCATTGTTAATATTGTTAGGAAATTTGCAGATAGTGAAGAAGGAAATTCAAGTTTATAACAGGATCTACTTCAGTTGGGAAGGTGGACCAAGGAATGGCAAATGGAATTTACCTCTGACAAGTGTGAGGTGTTGCAATTTGATATGTTAGGCAGGGCAGGACTTATACATTGAATAGTAGAACCCTGGAGGGTTTCCAGAACAGAGAGATCTTGGTGTATAGATGCATGGTTCGCTGAGAGTGGCAAGCCATGTGAACAGTGTCGTGAAGAAGATCTTTGGCACGTTGCCTTCATTGGGAAGGGTATTGAGTACAAAAATGGAGGCATCATATTGCAGCTGTACAAGTCGTTGGTGAAACCACACTTAGAGAACTGTGCGTCGTTCAGGTCTCCCAGCTATAGGATGGATGTCATTAATTTGTTAAGGGAGCAGAAGAGATTCACTGGGATGTTACCTGGGCTTGTGGCCTTGTGTAATAGAAAGATGTTGGTTAAGCTGGGACTCGTTTCTTTGGAGTTTAGGAAATTGGGGTGAGACCTTATTGAGATGCACAAGATCATGAGGGACATGGATAATGCAAATGCTCTGTCTTTTTCCCCAGGGTTGATGATTCTAAAACTAGAGGGCATTGGCTTAAGGTGAGAGTGGGGGGATTTAAGAACGACCTCTGGTGCAAATTTTTCTTTCAGAGTCATTCATTCATTCATTTAGTCCATATCTGGATTCAGCTGCCAGAAGAATCTATAGAAGGTCTTACAATTATGACTTCTAAAATACATTTGAACAGATATATGGATCGGCAGGTTGAGAGAGCTATAGGCCAAATGCAGACAAATGGGATTAGCCCAGTATGCTAACAGGGTTGGCCTTGCCAAGGTGGGCCGAAGGGCCTGATTGATGCTGTACAGTTTTATAAATCTATGAAAGTGCACATGATCAAAGAATTCAATTCTAAATTACAAATCTGAATAAAGGTCTTGACCCGAAACGTCACCTATTCCTTCTCTCCAGAGATGCTGCCTTCCTGCTGAGTTACTCCAGCATTTTGTGTCTATCTTTGATTTAAACCAGCAACTGCAGTTCTTTCATACACATTCCAAATTAAGTTGGATTCAGGAATTCTACATAATCGAAACCTTACCGAACCTTAAGGTTTTGCACCTTTACTTGCATTTTCCAATGTTTATTTTGCCAATATTTATTTTGCCATGGATGGATTATGTTCTGTCTGAGCAAAATATTGGGAAAAGCTAAAAGGCTGACAAATTTCAACAAACTTTTATTGTTAACAGTTATTGACCAAGCACTATTTGGAACTACGCGAGTTGATTTTAAATTTCAGAACATGCAATCTCAACTGAACATAATCAACTTTCAACTTCATCACTTGTGGTTTGGTGACCCGTGGACTTAAAGGCATAAATGTTTCACACTATTGACCTCCTTTTAACAATATCATGCTTCCTCAATGAAGTGCACCTTACACCATGAATCTCCAGTATTAATTTGAATACCTAATGTAATTTATTACTGTTGCAAATTATCAACACTAATGGGAGACATTTAATTAACTAAGATAGCTATGAGACTAAATGCATCACAAATGGACAGAAATTGGATCATTTCTAATTCAATGATACAATGCGTATATCATCTTGAAGGTTGTTAATGTTGTGCAAAGTGCTCCTTATAGGGCAGAGTTTTTAAATATTTATATAGGATAGCACAGTGGCACAGCTGGTAGAGCTGCTGCCGCACGGCAGCAAATTCCCATGTTCGATCCTGACGTTGGGTGCAGTCTATGTGGAGTTTGCACGTACTATCACTGCATGGGTTTCCTCAGGTGCATTGGTTTCCTTCCACATCCCAAAGATGGCGGGTTTGTAAGTTAATTGGCCTCTTTAAAATCGTCCCTAGTGGAATGCAAAAGTGGGATAACATTAAACTAGTTTGAACAGGTGATCATTAGTGATAGGAGTAAAATTAGGCCATTCGGCCCATCTAGTCCACTCCGCCATTCAATCATGGCTGATCTATCTCTCCCTCCTAACCCCATTCTCCTGCCTTCTCCCCATAACCTCTGACACCTGTATTAATCAAAAATCTACAGCCTTTTGTGGCAAAGAATTCCACAGATTCATCACCCTCTGACTAAAGAAATATCTCATCACCTTCCTAAAAGAACATCATTTAATTCAGATGCTTTGTCCTCTAGTCCTAATGTTCCCATTCTTCTAAACTACAATTAGTCCAGTGGTCAACGTGGCCTTGGTGGGCAATTCAATTCAATCAATCAATAATAAACTACCATCCCTGCCATATCACCAGGCATTGCCTTGGGGGAGATTATAGAGACTAGCAGGTGGATTTGTGGTTCTCAGTATGGAAGCATGAAATGTACTATAGGTCAGTTGCAGATTCCTCAGCTTTGCATTAGCTGTAGCTGGCAATCCAGCATAGCCTCACTTGAATGATGCCATTGACTCTCATTAAAAGAGTAAGTTCTTCCAAGCTTTTTTGTTTATCTTTTTATGTCATTGCATATTTGTATTACAATGGTTTAATGTGTTTTAAGTTAATGCATTATTTTTTTAAATTTATTACTTTCTTTATAATTTTCATCTTTAAAATATTTAACCTAACTTCAGCAATTTTTAAATGTTTCAGGATTTAGAATGCTCAGAAAATTTATATTGTGTAGAATGTCACATGGCGGTATTTAGTAAGTCATATAATAAATATTACAAATATTCTAACCAAATGAAGATGATAAATATATAAAATATTCTAAACAAATGAAGGTGATAAATAGGGATGATATTGGACATCAAGATTCAAGAGAGTTTATTGTCATGTGTCCCTGATAGGACAATGAAATTCTTGCTTTGCTTCAGCACAACAGAACATAGTAGGCATGACTACAGAACTGATCAGTGTGTCCATATACCATTATATAAATATATACACACATGAATAAATAAACTGATAAAGTGCAAATAAACAGATAATGGGCTATTAATGTTCATGTTGGACATGTGATGTTGGACATGATAAAGGCATTTGCCAAATAGGATAGATCATTTTAAAGCTACTTTAAATCTGTTTTTGTTTTGTTCTTAAGTCACTTAAAGGGCCTGTCCCACTGTACGAGGTAATTCAAGTTCTCCCAATTTTCTCCCCTGATTCGAGCTTATGTAATGTACGCAGGGGCTCGTACGAGTAAAAAGAAACAATTTTTTTCATCACAATTATTTTTTTATTCGTGGACATTTTTCATAGTGTTGAAAAAATGTCACGAGTTTACCGGATTTGCGGAGTACCTACCGTTACTCGTACGAGCCGCTACATGACATCCACTAGCTCCTACGTACCCGCTACATACATTATACAAGCTTGAATCAGGGGGGAACTTGAATTACCTCGTACAGTGGGACAGGCCCTTAAGAATCTGCAATATCTTAATTTTTCAGTATGCAGTGTTAGACCCTGTCTTCCTTGACATCCACCTGCGCCTCATGCTATAAACACGATTCTTTTCAATCACTCTTGTGGTCTGGATATCTTGTGGTCTGGCAAGGTTGGCTTTAGGTGCCCACCCCCGAGTTTGCATCAGTGAGCAGTTATAGGTCACATTTTAGTGTGCGACTGAAGTCACCTAATGTTCAGAATGCAGTTCTTTCCATGAAGATACAAGCTATATTTCTACAGCTGTAGCTCATCTGGTAGCTCAAGCCGTACAGTGTGACCCTCTAAACCCACTGGCTAGGATTCGGATGGTATTTGTGAACTAAGGACTTTTGTTCTTCAATTCTTTGATCAAAAATGTCAACATCAGGTTTGTTGAGTGGTGGCAGAAAATAGACAGGAAAATGGAACGTTAAATCTGCGTTGTCTATTTTATACCACATAAATTTAAAATTTCTGGATTAAGATTCTAAGAGTGTTGATTTCTTTGTAGATCTATAGCTGACCTTTGCAGTTTGAAAGTGGTCAGCCGCGGTTGTCAGTTGGGTTTATAAATCTTTCTGTGGGTAAATGCCTGGAAGCTTGATCCTCACCACCTGTCAAATGTCTGCAGAAGTGTGCAGTTTTCAGTCTGGTGATGAATTCCAGTCCGTGGATCCAATTATAGAATGATACAGCACATAGGAAGACTGCTCAGCTCATTGTGTTGGGCTGGCCCTTTGATAATCTAATTAATTCTACTCCGTGAGTTTTTTTGCCGTCGGCATGGCATTTTATGCCTTTCCAAGCAGTTAACAAATTCTAATCATAGTCATAGAGCAGTGAAACAGAGCTCTCGGCACAACTTGGCTATGTTGACATAGATGCCCCATTTAAGCTAGTCCCGTTTGCCCAAAATTACTTCAAACCTTTCCTATCCATGTACCTGCATAAATGTCTTTAAGTATTGTTATGACAGCTACCTCAACTACTTCCTCTGGCAGCTCGTTCCATATACCCAACACCGTTTGTGGGAAAAAAGTTGACATTCATGTTCCTATTAAATCTTTCCCCTCTCACCTTAAACCTATGTCCTCTAATTCTTGATTCCTCTACCCTGAGGATAAATAACTATGTGCATCTTTTCAGGCTGTTGTAATTAAAACTACTACCGCCACTCCTTAGAGTATGCATTCAAGGTCACAGCAACTTGTGTAGAAATAAAAGGTTATTTGCGTCATCTCCAATTGTTTTGCCAAACGCATTAAATCTATGACCTCGTGTTTGTGCCTTATTTTTACTGGAAACATTCTCTCTTTAATGAATTAAAACTGTTCATTATTATGAACACTTGAATCAATTCAAGGGCAGCAGAGTGCCGCAGCAGTAGAGTTGCTGCCTTGCAGCTCCAGTGACCCAGGTTCGATCCTGATTACGGGTGCTGTCTGTACGACGTTTGTATGTTTTTCCTGTGACTGGTTGGGTTTTCTCCGGGTGCTCAGGCTTTTCCCCATATTCCATAGAGGTGCACCCGAAGTCAGGATCGAACCCGGGTCTCTGGTGCTGTAAAGCAGCAACTCTACCACTGCGTCACCGTGCTACACTTTTTGTGTATACATTTTCCTGACATCTTCATCAACGTAGGCCGAGAACATTAATTGCAATTAATTATAAGAGCAAAACTGTTCATGAAACTCAAATGGTACGCAATGCACGTATTGTCATGATGTGAAATTGATTCACTAGGCTTTGTGAGAATAACCCAGTGACACACTGTAAATGTGGCATTAATGTTTACATGTCCTGCACCAGATTCTGTCACAGGACTGTTCAAAATGAAGAAGGAGCATTTGGCATGGTTTGGAGAACCTCAAGTCAGAGAGATTGCATTCAGTGGAGGAAAGGACATTTAAAGGAGATATGGGTGGGCTCCTAGGAGCACTGAGACACTAAGCAGATTGCTTGATTTGAAATGATGGTGTACAGCTTGCAGGCATAGGTTTAAAAATAGCAAGCCTTCAACAGAAGGAAAGCAAAGCAAAGCTCCAGCCTCCCCCACAGTGAATATAAAAGGACATTTTCACTTTGAACATCTTTTACATGTCCTGGACAACTCAAAGTCACCTAGTTGCTTTCAAATATAGCAGCCAATGTGAACACAGCAAAGTTTCAACATTAATAAGCTGAAACATTAACAATTGAGGGCATTCCCATTTGTCAGGGCAGTGAGCAAGCTCCTGGCTCTTATTTGAATTTTGAGATCTGATCTTCATCTCAACATTAGGGTGGTATGGTGGCACAGTGCCAGTTACTAGTGTGTAGTGCCCGAGGCCCATGTTTGGTTGCTGTCTGTACAGAGTTTGGACGTTCAACCCGTGATCGCGTGGGTTTCTCTGGGTTTCTTCCCACACACCAAAGACGTACCAGTTTGTAGGTTAATTAGCTTCAGTAAAATTGTAAATTGTGCATAGTGTGTAGGATGATGTTAGTCTACAGGGATTGCTAATTGGCGCGGATACGGTGGGCCGAAGCGCCTATTTCCGCATTGTATCTCTAAACTAAATTATATCAGCTTAACCATTCCTCTCAAAGACTGTTGTCCTACAACAGTGCATTACTTGAAATACTCAAATCCTGACTTGAACTCAGTCTGCTAAGTCCAGTTAATACTTGCCACGGATATACAGAAAGTATCAGGAAGTTAGGTGATGTATTGGTGAAATATCAGGAAGTTGGGTGATGTATTGGTGAGAAGTAAAATACAGAGATAAGCAAACGCACTCCAGGACAAAGTGGTCCCAGTTCTGTTGGAATTGTGTGGAATGTTAAGAATGGCAGGCAGCAGACCAGGGAAAGGGGGGGGATGTAGTGAATAAATATACTGGAGTTTGGCTTGCTCAAAGACCAAGACGTACTAATGCAGATCCGTGCAGCAGGCAATTCATTAAGGGTGTTCCATAATGTGGTAAACCACACATAATCAGTAAAAGATATCAGAAAACCCATATCGTTCTGTGAATTTTTAAGACCGTATATAGAAACATAGAAAAATAGGTGCAGGAGTAGGCCATTCGGCCCTTCGAGCCAGCATCGCCATTCAATATGATCATGGCTGATCATCTCAAATCAGTAACCTGTTCCTGCTTTTTCCCTTGATTCCTTTAGCCTAAGAGCTAAATCTAACTCTCTCTTGAAAACATCCAGTGAATTGGCCTCCACTGCCTTCTGTTGCAGAGAATTCCACAGATTCACAATTCTCTGGGTGAAGAAGATTTTCCTCATCTCAGTCCTAAATGGCCTACCCCTTATTCTTGAACTGGTTCTGGACTCCCCCAACATCGGGAAATTGTTTCCTGCATCTAGCCTGTCCAATCCTTTAAGAGTTTTATATGTTTCCATAAGATTTCCTCTCATCCTTCGAAATTCCAGTGAATACAAGCCCAGTCGACCCATTCTTTCATCATATGTCTGTCCCGTCATCCCGGGAATTAACCTGGTTAACCTAGGCTGTACTCCCTCAATAGCAATAATGTCCTTCCTCAAATTAGGAGACCAATATTGCACACAATACTACAGGTGTGGTCTCACCAGGGCACTGTAGAATTGCAGAAGGACCTTCCCATTAGCTTTCATCACTGCCTGCTGTGCCTGTATGCTTACTTCGAGTGTCTGATGTACAAGCATACCCAGGTCTCGTTGCACCTCCCCTTTTCCTAATCCTACACCATTCAGATAATTTGCCTTCCTGTTCTTGCCACCAAAGTGGATAACCTCAATTTTGTCCACATTATACTGCATCTGCCCACTCACCCAACCTATCCAAGTCACCCTGCAGCCTCATAGCATCCGCATCGCAGCTCACACTGCCACCTAGCTTTTTCGTCATCCACAAACTTGGAGATGTCACATTTAATTCCCTCGTCGAAATCGTTAATATATATTGTAAATAACTGGGGTCCCAGCACCAAGCCTTGCGGTACCCCACTAGTCACTGCCTGCCATTCTGAAAATTAATTCCTACTCTTTGGTTCCTGTCTGCCAACCAGTTCTCTATCCATGTCAATACGCTACAACCAATACCGTGTGCTCTAATTTTGCACACTAATCTCTTGTGTGAGACCTTGTCAAAGGCTTTTTGAATGTCCAGATACACCACATCCACTGGCTCTCCCTTATCCATTCTACTTGTTACATCCTCAAAAAATTCCAGAAGATTAGTCAAGCATGATTTCCCCTTCATAAATCCATGCTTGACTGATGCTTGACTTTGACCGATCCTGTCACTGCTTTCCAAATGTACTGCTACAACATCTTTAACAATCGACTCCAGCATCATCCCCACCACCAATGTCAGGCTAATTCTATAATTCCCTGTCTTCTCTGTCCCTCCTTTCTTAAAAAGTGAGATTACATTGACTACCCTCCAGTCCACAGGAACTGATCCAGAGTCATGGGAACACTGGAAAATTATCACCAAATGATACACGATTTCTAGGGCCACTTCCTTGAGTACTCTGGGATGCAGACCATTAGGCCCTGAGGATTTATCTGCCTTCAGTCCCAACAGTTTACCAAACACCATTTCCTGACTATTCCGCCCTCCCTCTAGATCCTTGGTCCCCTATTATTTCTGGGAGACAGTTTAAGTCTTCCTTAGTGAAGACAGAACCAAAGTACTTGTTTAACTGTCTGCCATTTCTTTGTTTCCCATTATAAATTCACCTGTCTCTGATTGTAAGGGACCTACATCTGTCTTCACTAATCTTTTCCTTTATTACTTGATTTTTAATTTATTTCTCCTAAAATTAAAAATTAATCACATCATCACTAGATATGCAAGTACTGGGAAATTAAAATATTCTATTTTGACATCCAGTATTAACATGAGACGATGTCTCACAGAAGCACTTGGGGAATAATAACGTCTCCACTTTGCCCACCGAGGATCAATGCAATAGTGCACTGATGTCAACTCATCACAAGTATCTTTCCTAATCAAGCATTTTTACAATCCCTAGGGAATTATTTCTATTATATTTATTGAGCCATGCCTGATTATGTTGGATTTTACAGATTGGAAACGGTATACTGTAGGAGATTTCTGCAGTTATTTTAATAAATGTTAATACTTAGCAAAAGGTTATTGATGAAAGAACTGCTTTATAGCATCCATTAACAAAAATAAATAAATTGGAGAATTGTCCTCAGCACATGTACTTGCTTTGATCTATACATTTTAATTTTAAACTGCACTTTGCAACAGTGACAATTGCCTGTAGAGCAGTGACTTTGGATTGCTGTTGCCAAATAAGTCATCTCAGAAGGTTAATGGCTTGTTTCTCCACCAACTCAGCTGGGAGTAAAACCATTGTCGATCTATTATAAAAAATACTGTTGGACAGCAGGTGAACTGATGCAACTTTCACTTTTGTTGCTGATTTTTCTCACAACATTTAATAATTATGATTAGAAATGTTCATGGTATATTAGGATCAATTTTTGACAACTAAAATATATATGAAAAAAAAGTTACTGTGGTAATGACATTCCGGCAATATCTTTAGTATGTTTTATTATGATGTAACACTTCCAATAAGTAGAGTTTCTTCACTTTACTCCAACCATTATTATTAATGTTATCACTTTTGCATCAAATGTATCAAAAGGCTTATTCCAACACCAGATAAGCCTTTTGATATATTTAATGCAAAAATGATTGTGATACATTTTGTCAAATGGACCTCTGGTATGGCCCTTTCTTCCTTTGGGATCTCTGTGTTATTCTAGCATGCCTTTGTTGGGAGAAACTAATCTCTCTTCTGGCCTTGTGTGTCACATAAAATCTCAGTCTGCACTTGGGCTGTGTTGGATATAGGTGCCCAGCCTAAAGGTGTTCTCATTTTTTTTCCATCAATTGCCACTGGACTGACAACCCCGGCTCCTAGAAAATGAAATAAAAACTGCAGATACTGGAAATCTGAAATAAAAGCAGAAAGTGCTGGAAACATTAAGCATATCAGCATTTACAGGCCGACACAGTGGAACAACAGTAGAGCTGCTGCCTTACAGTGGCAGAGACTGTAGCTTGATCCTGACTACGGGTGATTGTTTGTACATTCGCCCTGTAACCGCGTGGGTTTTCGCTGGGTGCTCTGGTTTCCACATTCCAAAGAGGTACAGGGTTGTAGGTTAATTGGCTTTGGTAAGTTGTAAAATTGTCTTTAGCGCATGTAGGTTAGTGTATGGGGTTGATCGCTGGTCGACATGGACTCAGTGGGCCAAAGGACCTGCTTCCACGCTCTATCTCTAAAGTAAAGAATAAAGTCTAATCGGGCAGCTTCTGTGGAAAAAGAAGCAGAGTAAATGTTTCAAGTCATGTTCTTATATATTTTTTCCATTTCTAAATCCCTGAATAATCCATTAAAAAGATGACTACATAAGCATTGGGGTCACCTTGGCCTCCCCCAGAGCTACATGCGAGCAATTACATTCCCAATGTCCTACCCAACCTTCTCCTCATACTCGACACAATTCAAAATTAACTTGCTTTCTCACTTTGGCAGTTCTGATGAAGAGCATGTCTTGTTTGTAACCTCATTGACTACTAAGCGATGTGGAGAGTGGAAATGTCACAATGCTGCAGGAGGAGGATTCTTCTGAAGTTTTGACTACAAGACAACTTCCTATTTCATTCTTTCTCTCTTTGCCTCTTGATTAGAGAACATTGTCACATGTGTAGAAAGGAACTGCAGATGCTGGTTTACACGAAGATAGATACAAAATACTGGAGTAACTCAGCAGGTCAGGCAGCATCTCTGGAGAAAAGGAACAGGTGACGTTTCGGGTCGAGAACTTTCTTCAGTCTGAAGCACATTTGAGTGTGAAGAAGGGTCTCGACCCGAAATGTCACTTATTCCTTTTCTCCAGAGTTGCTGCCTGACCCGCTGAGTTGCGCCAGCATTATAGACAATAGGTGCAGGAGTAGGCCATTCAATGTGATCATGGCTGATCAACCCAAATCAGTACCCCGTTCCTGCCTTCTCCCCATATCCCCTGACTGCTATTTTTAAGAGCCCTATCTAGCTCTCACTTGAAAGCATCCAGAGAACCTGCCTCCACCAGAGAATTCCACAGATTCGCCACTCTCTGTGAGAAAAACTGTTTCCTCGTCTCCGTTCTAAATGGATTACTCCTTATTCTTAAACTGTGGCCCCTGGTTCTGGACTCCCCCAACATCGGGAACATGTTTCCTGCCCCCAGCGTGTCCAAACTCTTAACAATCTAACAATCTTATATGTTTCAAATTTTGTGTCTAACATTGTCAACATAATTTGTGAAAATAATCTGGGCATAGACCTTCAAAGGTGGATGGATCAACCTGTTCCCCAGCCTCTTCCTGAACCCTTACCACAACCACCTCACTTTCTATAATTGTATAATATTTTTAGCAAGCTTTTTTAATGCTATAACTGGTATATCTTGGAGTGCATTTACTTTTGGCTAATTCAACCATTCTACTTTGCACATCTGCAATAATATTACGTCTTTTGAGAATTGGGGACTGGAGTAAGCCTAGTCCCAAATGGTACCAGTGAATAAATTAAAGTAAACTCTTAAATCACAATGCAAAGGAATGATCTACAGCTGGGTATGAGTGCACTGCTTTTTCTCAATTTGGGTCTAACTGGTAAAAATATTGAGCTTTGTGTGACATGCGAGGTTCAGCATGTTTTACGGAACCGGTATAAAAGATGAGAGAGAATGGGGAAAAAAAAACACGAATTGATGGTGAGTAAAATACAAAGTGCCGGGGTAAGAGAAATTAGTAACTCTGCAGGCCAGGCATCATTTGTGGATGGAAGGGATAGGTAATGTTTCAGGTCAGGACCCTTCTTCAGACCATTAGCCCAACTCGTCCATGCTGACCAAGCTGCCTTGGACCAAGGACCAAGCTTGTCCCATTTGCCCACTTTTGACCCACGTCCTTCTTAACCTTTCCTATTCATGTACTTGTCCAAGTGCCATATAAATGCTGTTTATAGTACTACCTCAACTACCTTCTCTGGCAGCTCATTCCATATACCCACCAACCTCTGAGTGAAAAAATTGCCCCTCAGGTTCTAACCCCTCCCACCATAAATCGATGTGCTCTGGTTTTGGAATTCCACCCTGGTTAAAAAAATACTGTGCATTAACTCTATCTATTCCCCTCACCATTTTTATACACCTCCATGAGATCATCCCTCAGCCCCTTAAGTCATGGCACTTTGTGTTTTACTCAAGATTCCAGCATCTGCAGTTCCTTGTATCTCCATAAATTGATAGTGAATTGATAGTGCATCGTCCAGAACCAGGGGTCACAGTTTAAGAATAAGGAGTAGGCCATTTAGGACTGAGATGAGGTAAACTTTTTCACCAAGAGAGTTGTTAATCTGTGGAATTCTCTGCCACAGAAGGCAGTGGAGGCTAATGTTTTCAAGAGAGAGTTATATTTAGCTCTTGGGGCTGAGGGAATCAAGCGATATGGGGAAAAAGCCGGAACGGGTACTGATTTTGGATGATCAGCCATCGTCATATTGAATGGCGGTGTTGGCTTGAGAGGCCGAATGGCCTATTCCTGTACCTATTTTCTATGTTTATTGTAGAAAAAATGTTCCATGGTGCTTATCAAAGCATAATCAGTCAAAAATGTATGCAAACATTTGATATTGCATTGGGTATCATTACTTACTCCGTATTACCTGCTATTTATCTGAGCTTTATTTCCTGGAGGTGGAATGAGGACCATAGAGCAGGCAAGCAATGTAGTGGGTCTTAATATTAATCTTAACCCTAAGAGAGGGAATTCCTGCATTTGGAAATTGAATTAAATATATTCAGCTAATCAGTCTCTCTTGAAGTTAAAGTCTGAATTACTGAAATGATAGGTTCTAACTAAGGGGTGGAGAGATTGAGAAATGCATGTTAGGAAACGTATAAAAACTGAAGAGCGAAGGAATTGATCAAGGAGTTGAAGGAATGGAAAAAAATATTTATATACTAAAACTTCTTCAAGTTATATTGAGTAATTGGTATGGATTGGTATGGATTCTCCTTCTGAAATGGTTCATGGAGAATAATTAAGATTCGTCTTCTAAAGCTTTATGGTAACATTCCAAATGAGGCAAAATTGTACGGATGAACCTAACTGGCATTAAATCTTCATACTGGAACTCGAGCTATAATCATTTGGGAATTTTGTGTCTTGAAATGCTTTTGGCATATTTACAAAACTTACTTCAGCAGCTGTGGAATAACTTTTGCAAATCTCAGTGGTGCCAAATTTAAAATTTACTGCTGATGGTTGCAGCCAAGTAAATTATGTTGTCCCATAATCCTCTGGGTATCCCCGAGGATGCAGTTGGATTTAATGAATTTTACTAAGTTCACCATCTGGTTCAGATACTCTTAACTTGTTGCAATCTGCATTGATTAACCATCATCTTTCAAGAGTTAGTGTTCTGTCTTATATGTTCCTTTCTTAATGCATTTCCTTCCTATTCCAATAGTTGGCAACAAAGCTGCGGAAAACTGCTTTATCAACAGATAGCATTAATAAACTGCTGAAATATGAGCCGTATTAATGCGCTGCGATGAATTGGGGCATGGTGAAACTACAGTCCAATTTATTCCAGAGACACGAGAAACTACAGATGCTGGAGTCTTTAGCAAAAGAAAAGTGCTGGAGAAACACACATGGATCAGGCAGCATCTGTGAAGGGAATGGACTGATGATGTTCGGGTCAGGGCCAATCAGTCTGAAGAAGGGACCCTACACGAAACGTCATCTGTCCATTCTTCCTCCACGCTTTATGTTTTGTACAATTTATTCTATTTATTCTATCTCAGATAATTATAAAAATAGTTATGTGTTGCTAATTAATATCAATTGCTAATGCAAATGTTTATTTCAAAATGTAACTATATAACGAATACCACAGTGCAGAGAAATTTGTGTGATGTCCAGACCAAGATTTATCTCTCAGTCAGCAGCACTACATCACATTATTGGGTTATTTATTTCATAGTTTTTATAGGGGATTGCATTGTTCTGCAGTGGCTGCAAAGGCGACAACTCTTCAAAAGATATTTATTTGCCATGAATTTTCTTTGAGACACTCTGATCGGTCAAGCAAGTGATTTGAATTCGGGTTCATTCCTTATATTGCATTTAACTTCAAAGACGGAAGCTGCCAAATGTGACAGTCTCCTAATGGCAAAATAGAACCCTGCGCACTGATCATTTGTTGACACATAGCAGTAAAACTTGACTGCTTGCAATGGGTATAAGATGGAGGAGTTTAAGTTTGATATCTGGTTTGCAATATAGAGGACTTGGATAGGCACAGTTTTGCACTGGGACCCTCCTTCAGATTGATTGTGATAGATAGCTGGAAAAGAGGTGAGGTTGAGACAAAGCCTGGTAAGTGATCGGTAGTTAGAGGTGAAAGGTTTGATTGGCAAATTTGTGGACAATGGCTAGAGATGGAAAAGAGACAAAATGATGTAAAAAAAGGAGAGAAGACGATTGAAATGTTGTCAGAGTAAGGGATATAGGTGGAAGGGGACAGGTGGAGTGGAACAGTGGAAGAAATACGTATGCACCTGGGTAGGGCACAGGGAAGAGAGGGGGGAGAAAAGGAAGTACAGTTATTATCTAAAATTAGAGAAATCACTGTTCATACTGAAGATAGACACAAAGTTCTGGAGTAACTCAGCGGGTCAGGCAGCATCTCTGGGGAAAAAAGATGGTTGATGTTTCGGGTTGCGATCCTTCTTCACACTGTTCATACCCATGTTCATACTGTTGCGTTATAGCTGCCCAAGCAGAATATAAGGTGCTGTTCCTCCCGTTTGCATGACCTCACTCTGGCAATGGAGCAAGCCCAGGATAGAAAGATCAGTATTGAAATGGGAAGGGAGTTAGTAACTGAGGGAACTGGGATTATACGATATAGCCTGTTCTGTTGACTTCTATGGAAACTATTATTTATTTCACATCCTTCAGATTTCATTTGCCTACAGTGACTAGAAACAGTTGAAAAGGTAATTGTGACCTCATCCCAACTTCAGGACATATGATTCAATGCTTGGAGCACTGTGAACAGCTTTGATCTCCTTCTTTAAGGAGTATGTACTTGCATTGAAAGGAGTTTGGTGAAAGTACATTTGGTTGAATCCTGGGACGAAAAGATGATCTTATGAGGAAAGATTGTGTAAGTTAGAGTTCAGAAAAGTGAGAGCGATTTTATTGAAACACTAGACCAGGTGCGGACCCATTGGGCCCTGTCCCCCAAGGCAATATTCCACCACTGACCCATAGTTCCCAATTGCGCAGGCGCGGCTGAGGGGTTTCTGTTGTGACGCCAGAGATCCCCGTTGTGACGCGAGTCACGGCAACCCTCCCCCAACAGCTCCTTGCCATCCCACTCCTACCCCTATCTTCCTCCATTCCCCCTCACCCACAGCACTCCCTCCCCCTCCTCCTCACCCTCCCTCTTCTTTCCCCTCTCCTACTATTCAATATTGATTTCTGCATTATTAAAATTCTAATATCTGCAGTTTTGTTTTCAGTTGAGAGGATGTTTCTTCTTGTGGGAGAACTAGAAGATAGATGTTCACAATAGGAGATTGGAGGGATTCATTTAAATTGGAGGGAGATTTTTTTAAATCCCAGCAGGATCTTTGAAATTTTAGAGTTTTTATGATTGTAGTTGTGGTTTGTAGGATTTGATTCATTGAATGAATTCAAAGCTGAGCCAGGAAAACCTCTGAATGACGGAAGTTGATGATAATGGGGGATAGGCAGCAAAGTAAACCAGACTGTAAAATTGGGTCATTCACTTATTCGGTGGCAAAGCAGGGGCAAGGAATTGTATGGCCAATTCCTGACCAGGCTATGTTTCTTCATATGTTCAAGTTGTTATTGTGCCAATCTTGCTTCAGCTCACCATTTTTCTGAAGGAGCTGGAATGAAATGTAACAGCCAATCTGGTCTGCTGGCCTTGATGAGCCAAATGCTGATCAACCATGGCAGTCCATTCTGCAGCCAGACCAGGTTATAATTCATGGCACTGCATAGTCGGCTTCACAGGACGACTCCCACACTCTGCAATCCCCTCACACTGCAGACACATCAAGCTGCAGTTTGTTCAATCAGCACAACCAACACTTTTTTTTACAAAACTAAATTTATTCAGCTATGACAATAAGTATTTACGCGAGTATGTGCACATCAAACTATAACAAAACATCCACCACCAAAATAACGGACTGTCGAATATTATATAACTAAATATTAAAATGCTACATTAAAATCCTGATTCAGGAAACAGTCAATTCCATGTGGTGTCCAATGGTACTGGAATGCTCCATGGTGCCAGAGGATACTGTGTGTTCTCTTTCAAGAGATACCTGGGCATGAACATAATGCCGGGGGAGGGGCAGGGTACACCACTCTGTCTCCCCACACAAGGTACATCACTGCTGGTACATCACGCTACATGTACATCTGCAGAATGCCATATCTGCAAACCTAACCCAGTCCCTACCTATGGATGAGGGAAGTATATGATTATGGGGAGAAGGCATGAAAGTAAACCTGAGACCTGGACAACCATGGTTGATCAACATTTGGTTCATCAAGCCGAGCAGAGCGGTTTGGCTGTTATTTTTCATTCCAGCTCCTTCAGAAAAATTATGAAGTACAGCAACATTGGTACAATAACGAATGAAGAAACAGAATAGGTTTAAAAGTTGACCATACATTTCCTTGTGCCAGCTTTGCCACTGAGTAAGATAATGATCCCTTCTTTCTTTCATCTTTATTTTCCTGCCCATTTCCCATTATCATCAACTTTCCACATCCAAAAGTCGGCACTGGGTGGGGTCTGTAGAGTGTTATATCTGCTGAGTGATGTACCTGCTGTGTGATGTATCTGCAGGTACGTCACTGCAGAGATGACACTCGGCAGACCCCACCCAGTGCCTATACAATGCTTTACATTTCTCTGACACTGAAGCCATTACTCTTGATGCTCCACTCTCGTTACCAGTGCCACAATCTGCTATTCTTTTGTTGCTACTCTAACATTTGGCAGTCAAATCCCTTTGCAAGTCAATGCCCCTACCTCCACCCACATTGTAATTCAATACACTAAGCTCCATTCTCAATAGCTCATTCTGCATTTAAGATACAACTGACTGCTGTCCCATCGCATTTCATACCTAATACTCTGCAGTACATTCAATATGCAAACATAAATCTCTGCACTTCATTCACTCTGTACAAACAGCATCTGCAGTCCCTTCACAACTCCAACTTGCTGAAATCCACAAGATTAGCTGATATAACACTGCCTTCCCAACCTTTTGCAAATTGAGCACTCTATACTCCCCTCACTTGTAAATAGCACACTCGGTAATGCCCTCGCATTGCAACTTGACTGTGTGCTCACTTTGCCAGTACGACAGTGGACAGTGCTCCACAATGTAGTGGGAACAAATCTGGCTGCGTACTGTGATGGAACTCTGTTAAATTGTGCTGATTAGTATTTGCTTTGTTCCCTGTACATAATGTGTTGTCTATTCAGAATGAGACCTGTTTTGAAATAAGTGAATTAGCAATGCCTGAAGGGTTAAATCATCAAAAGGCATGAGGAACTGTGACCTTTGAATTGCTTGCACTGTCGAATCTATGTTTTCGAATTGATTTTTTTTCCACCCAGCTTTTCGAACTGCACTTTTCGAACACATAGCTGGCTGTTCATACAAAAGAGAAAAACCAAGGACATTCCCTATTTCCTAGAAATGGTCCAATGCATTGCACACATGATCCACACAATCCATCACGTGACCGGTATTACACGTAGTTTAACATGAACCTGAACCAAATTTAGCAAAGCAATCATCCATTTTGTCATCTGACCTGAAGCTTCGAGTGAGAAGGACTTGCTCTGTATGTAACGTCCCATGTTTTTATCTTGATTTACTGACATATTCTCAATCTATGCGAAGCAGATTGAATTCATTTTCATTAAAGCAGAAAGCGAAATGAATGGCAAGTTGTAGTATGATTATCCCAGCATATTACTGCAGTTCCTTTGGGTTTGATTACATTTTTTTTTAATTTGTCGCAAACGATGAGATAATTCATGAAAAATGTATTTTAACACTGGAAAAGAGACAAAGGACTTGAATGTGTTGTCCATGAGCAGAGAACGAGACGATTGCTGCAGGCAGGGATTTAGAGATTTCTTAGCATTTGATGCTGTCGGAGGGCATAATGCACTCCAGCAGCTTTAACAATCGCTACAATTTTAGATTGTAATAAATATGAAAATTGCATTGGCATTTAAGTACCAAAAAAAAGGTACATTTTTCAAATTGTCCAACCTGTGCAATATGATACTTGTTCCTTTGACGGTGCGTGTTATATTAGACTTCGATTGTTAATAAAAGGCATAGAGGAATTCAGTGGTAATATCTTAATTGTTGCCAAGGGCTTTGCAGCATCTGATTGGCCAATAGTCTATTTGTTTCCTTAATATTCAACAGAAATTTCATTAGTGCAGTTTGTAATTATATAGGTAGTCCTCATTACAATCTTAATTTTCATGTGATTCTTCGGCCATCTATTTGATAGTTTCCATTTCAATCTACAATCAAATATTTAACAGTTAAGCATCAACATCTAAACCTAATTAAATCACAAGTAATAAACTAAAAATGATTGTGGCATTGTATGGTTAAGTCTTCAACTAATGTTCTCTGTTAACCAGCAGTTGGGGGGAAAATTATAGGGTCATTCAGCACGGAAATAGGCCTTTCATGTCAATCAGTCCATACCGACCAAGATGCTCTATATACACTAGTCTAATTTATCCCCAAGGTTGGTCCATATCCTTCTAAACCTTTCCTATCCATGTACCTGTCCAAGTGTCTTGTAAATGTTACCATTGTACTTGACCCAACTACCTACTCTGGCAGCTCTTTGCCTATTCTGTCTGACTGGCCTCTGTGTGAAAAAGCTGCTCCTCGGGTTCCCATTAAATCTTTCCCCTCTTCAACTTAAACCCATGTCCACTGGTTCTTGATTCCCCTACCTTGAGTAAAAGATCATGTGTATTTGCCTTATCTATTTCCCTCATGTACATCTCTACAAGATCGCCCCTCAGCCCACTGCACTCCAAGTCCTAGCCTAGCCAATCTCTCCCTATAGCCCCGGTCCACAAGTCCTGGCAACTCCTATTTGTCCCCAAATATATGTTGTATTTCCTTATAAAATGATTCAGAGATCAAAGTTTTAGTCAATTCATCATTGCCCCAAGAAGGTGAAGAAGTATCTAACCCTAACGGCTGAATGGCTTGTATCATAGTGTTTCCAACATTAACTCAGGAATTCCAGGGCATTGGAAAATAATGAAAAACGGCACGGTGGCACAGCGGTAGAGTTGTTGCCTTAAAGTGCCAAAGACTCAGGTTCGATCCTAACTACGGGCGCTGTCTCTTTCTGTTTTAGATTTCCAGTATCTGCAGAATTTTTTATTTCCACAAGCAGTTTATTTGTGATCAGGTTCACTTCGATAAGTTCCTCACCCACTTTTATTAGACTGGTAGGTTGTGATGGTTATATATTGCTATCAAAATGGACCTTGGCTGTCATTTGAAAAATAAAAAATAAAATTGTTGCATATTTAAGTGAATTTTCTAACAAACATGTATTGTTTCAGAAATGCAGACATTTAAAAAAATGGTTTGTAACCAGGTGCTTTTTGTAACTGATGTCTGAAGAAGGGTACCGACACAAAACATCACTTATCCATGTTCTCCAGAGATGCTGCCTGACCCACTGAGTTACTCCAGCACTTTGTGTCGTGCTTTTTGTAAATAATGTTCAGATGGTGACATTTAGTCCTGGTCCCTTACTTCCCCAAAATAAAGGATTTTGAGGTGCTTAAGAAATAGGATCTGCTGAGTGTGTTCATAATTAACATAAAGGTCGCTGGAAGTCTTTGTGACCCCAGATCTCCGCTGTTCAATGGAGCTTCTGGCATAGACAGCATATCGCCTTCATCCTTAGTACACTGTCTGTATGGGCTTTGCACGTTCTCCCTGTGACCGCGTGAGATCTTCGGTTTCCTCCCACACATCCAAAGTGACAGGTTTGTAGGTTAATTGGCTTGGGTTTGTATTCTTGGTATAAGTGTAAACTATCATTAGTGTGTAGGCTTGTGTTAATGTGCGGAAATTGCTGGTCGGTGTGGACTTGGTGGGCTGAAGGGCCTGTTTCTGCACTGTATCTCTAAACTAAAGAGCAGTATTGGCAGTTATGCTTTACAGTGAAGGAACTTTGCTGAGAGGCTTCTGTGAATGTTTCTACATTACATTGCAACTTTGAAACTCCCTGAAATCTCCTAAAATTGCAAACAAAAGCATAATTATTCATGAGTAAAATAACATGATGGTTGAAATTATGGAGGTTGTGGACATTTGACATAGAATGTACAACGCAGAACAGGGAAGTACAGGAACAGACCCTTCATCTCATGTCCGCACCGAATTTCTAACTGTTTACTGCTTCCAATGTACATTACGTCAGATATTCTGAAGATTGGTCTTGTTTTGAATTAATAGTTGTGTCTTTTATATAACTTTATAACCTCTGAAAGATCCCTAACGCCAAAGATGTACAAGTATGTAGGCTAACTGGCTTGGTGTATGTGTAAATTGTCCCTAATGTGTGTAGGATAGTGTTAATGTACGGGGATCGCTGGTGGGCATGGACTCAGTGGGCTGAAGGGCCTGTTTCTGCACTGTATCTCTCAACTAAACTAAACAAATATGAAGCCAAGTTAAACTAATCTCCTCTGCCTGCATGTGATCCATATCCCTCCATTCCCTGCATACCCAGGTGCCTATCTTTTTTCCGATTTTCCGATTTTATTCCGATTACTATGTAAGGTGTCCTTGAGATTTTGTATGAAAGGCGCCCATTAAATAAAATTTATTATTATTATTATCTAAAAGCCTCTTAAATGTTACTATCGTATCTGGCTTCGCCCCAATCCCTGACAGCTCTTTCCAGGCACCTACCACTCTCCATGTGAAAAAAACTTGCACCGCACATCCCTTTTAACCTTTTCCCCTCAAATGGGTGACAAAAGGGTAATGGCATTGAAAATAATTAGCATCAACTATATTCCACTGACCCGCTGAACTAAAATGCAATATCAGCCACTGTGAATCAGAGGCCTGAAGAAAAGCTCAGCAAAGCCTTTATCAGCATTAGGATCAGTAAGATCATTAGGATAAGGGCAGCTGCTCTTATGTAAATCAATGTGCATGTGTTTACCAAATGCACGAAGATTAATTTCCATAATATATATTTGTTTATGGAAAAATACAATGCAGGCATAATATGAGTAGACTGCAACAAAACTGTAAAAAATCTAAGGTTAAGCTAATGTTTTGCATAAGAAAAGTGACTATTATAATTGGATTGCTAACTCTTCAGTGTGTTTATTCTATACAGTTAAAGGTACGATAAAAAAATGGGAAATGAATACATATAAAATTTTCTAAATCCTTCTCATTAGTTTTTTTGTAACTTGCTTTGATGATTACTTTGAAAATAATGTTTCTTCTTTTGGTGATATACAGAAATAAAATACAAATATTGATAAATTAAGAATTAGATTCATAGAGTGATACAGTGTGGAAACAGGCCCTTCAGCCCAACTTGCCCACACAGACCAACATGTTCCAGCTACGCAAGTCCCACCTGTCCACGTTTGTTGCCATATACCTCCAAACCTGTCCTATCCATATAGCTGTCTAACTGTTTCTTAAATATCGGGACAGTCCCTGTCTCAACAATCTCCTCAGGCAGCTTGTTTCCTACACCCACCTCTCTTTGTGTGGAAAAAGTTACCCCTCAGATTCCTATTAAATCTTTTTTCATCTACCTTAAACCTATGTCCTCTGGTCCTCGATTCACGCACTCTGGGCAAGATACTCTGTCCAAATACCCGATCTATTCCTCTCATGATTTTATACACTTCAATAAGATCACCCTTCATTAAAATAACCCACAAAACGAGAAATTCTCTGAGTAGTTTTCCTCAAAATTTTCCATTTCAATCAGGATTTTTGTAAACAAGCAACAATGTAAATACCGGCACTGACCGCTTTGCCGAACACCGATGTTCCGTTCTCAAGGGTGACCCTGAACTTCCAGTTGCAGGTCATTTTATTCTCCATCCCACATTCATTTTAAACTTTGACCTCTTGGGCTGTTCCAATGAAGCCCAGCATGAACTCGAGGAACATCATCTGGTTTGACCTAGCACATTATAACACTGAATTGCAACATTTCAAATAACTCGCTATTTCACTTTATGTTGGGACTTGTAATGTTAACTCTCTATAAATTCTGTCTAACCTGCTGAGTATTTCAAGAGTAAAGACTGTTTAATGGTCATGCTCTGCAGCCATCTTTTTACAGCTTTACCATTGGACACAGCAATACATCCTATATATATATATGTACAATAAATTACCAGTAATTTCAGGTAAACCATACGTTTATAGTGAAAGCCAAGCCAAAGTATGTAATGCCTCCTTTGTCCTACAAAGCCATAATAGTTCAGTGGTGAGCTAGGGTTTTGCATGGTGAATCAAAAGTTTGATGGTTGATGCAAAGAATCTGAATCTGAATCTCAAGCTCCTCTGTATGTCCTTCCTGATGATAGTAGCGAGATGAAAGTATGGCTAGGGGTGGAGTGTGACTTTGATGATATTAGCTGCCTTTTGAGGCAGTGCCACTTGTAGTTCCCTTTGAGGGAGGGGAGGTTATAATGGACTAGGCAATACCCACCACTTCCTGCAGCTTTCTTCATTTTTGGGTGTTCAAATTACCAAACCAGGCCACATGGCAACCAGCCAGCAGTGCTTTTTTTTTTGTAGTCAAAAAAGTTGATGGTACGAATATCGTTCCTTGCTGTTGGTGCTTAAGGCTGATCATCATCCTTTCAGCATCTTAAGCTTTTCGGGGCTTGACCACCTAATTTAATTAACACATGTTTTTTAAACACCTTAACTATCAAGTAAAAATTGAAAAAAATTGAAGATCGAGTTTTAACTTTTTAGAGTTGTCGGTGTGCCGTACTGGCACGTACTGTCACATAAATAGATAATAGGTGCAGGAGCAGGCCATTCGGCCCTTTGAGCCAGCACCGCCATTCAATGTGATCATGGCTGATCATCCCCATTCAGTAACCCGTTCCTGCCTTATCCCCATATCCCCTGACTCCGCTATCTTTAAGAGCCCTATCTAGCTCTTTCTTGAAAGTATCCAGAGAACCGGCCTCCACTGCCCTCTGAGGCAGAGAATTCCACAGACTCGAATCTCTCTGTGAGAAACAGTGTTTCCTGGAAGAAACAACTTCCAGTCAGTGTGCTCTCTATTGTACTCCTGTAGAAGTATCAGCATTCTCCAGTTCATATTTCCAGTAATACCAGTTTTTCTTTGTATCTCACAGTTTCAGTATTGTTTTTCTTCCTGTTTCTCATCCATCTTCATTCATCCCTTTCTTTAGACCTATCAACAACTAGTATTACACTTCTCTCCCCTTTCTCAAGAGGAACCAACTGTGTCGCGCAGACTCTCCTTATCATTGCCTCTACCTCCCTGTCTAATTTTTGACATTGTATAGTTTACAGAAAGGTTATGGAGCTAAAATATTACCTTTTTTTTCTCTCCCTGTGGATACTCAGTTACCTGCTGATGATTTTGCAGCATTTTCTGGTTACGTCCAGAACTGACTATATAAGTGAGGTCAAACTGCTGTGGTCTTTGAAATTGCTGCTTCTGATATCTTAATTCAACAAATCAAGCCAACACTCATCTGCTCACTGACCCGAGTTGCCTCCAGGTAATCCAATGCCTTGATTTTAAAATTCAAATCTCAACATGACCTTCAATGGTACTTTATTGTTAGGTGCACCTAAGCACAGTGGAATTCGATTTTTGCATACACTGCAGTGACAAACCTACACTTGCATTAGGCACAATCAGACTAAGTACGAGAAGGTAAGACAGAGACACTACACAAGAGCCACCATGTTTCAGGTGCCATATTGTGCCCTTCAAGTCCAAAGATTTAAAAAATGTTAGTCTTAACTTGGCCGTAAAGGACAGTTGTTCTGGCAGTGGTATTTGTTGGAGTTGTAGAGTCCATTGAAGTTGCAGAGTTGCGATGTGTCGATGTCCTCCACTGCTCTGTGCCACTGCAAGTCTTGTCAATTCTGCATGCTCGGCCTCTTGGAGCAGGCCCTCCAGCGGCACACATGGCCGACTCAGCCACTGTAATGCCTCCTCGACGTCGGCCGGTGAACACACTGTCCCTCGCCGTCAATAGTCAGCGCTCAGCCTCGATGCCTGGGATGCTGACCCAGGGAGGGCGTCTGCAAGTGCCGGGGAAGTGATCCCCCAACCTGCTTACTGGCATCGATCTCCCCTTCCGTCTGCAGCTGCCGCCATCTTGAAGTGCAAAATGGTCAGTGACACTTGCCCCTCACTAATCTTATCTCCTCTGATATCTGAATTCCTCCAGCTTTGGCCACTTTGACATTCCAAAATGTAATTGTTTCAACATTTAGCAGCTCTCCCAACAACTGCAAGTTTCTGAGTCCTGGAATTCACTTGCGCCTCACTGTTTTTACCCCCTCTTTCCTCCTTCAAGATGCCTTCAAGAACTAACACCTTATGCTCTTTCAAAATACCCCCCAAAATCTACCATCCCGTGCAAGCTTTGGCTTATCTAATCTCTTTTTATATGATTTGGCTTTTCCATGAAATGTCTTTGGGTAAGATTTTGTCAGGTGCCAATTGTTACCATTGTTATAGGTAGGTGCGTAGATTGATTGAAAATCAATAATGTGCTTCAGAGGGTTTTAATAAACCACAGATGCAAATATTTATTTTGTTGCAGAAGGTGTGGGAGAATGAAGGTTAAACATGCAGAGTGGTGGTTGATTGGATTTCAAAATCCTAAACTGGAAACATAAGTTGATTGTAAAAGGATATCAAATGTTGTTCTTTCTTAGTGTATCATCAGCAAAGAAAACCTAACCAGAGACACAGGGAAATTCAGCCCTTAACGTGCCCACTTGGGTTTAGACTATGTAGTTTATGTACAACTGTCTGTAAACAATAATTGCTACTTTTAGACTGTTATCCCTTTAAGAATTTTGTCAAGGTCTTTGGCTGCAACATCATTTATAGAACATTCCAGAGACAATCTGTGAAGAGTCCTTGAATAATCTGTACACAGTGCCAGGAGCTCCCAATATCTTGCACGTATAAGGCTTTCTGTGCAATGATCTTCGTTGGAGGTAAAGTACCAAATAAGTTTACAGACTTGGTAAATGGTAGCAAAATAATTTGACTTTTGTTTGGTAGGGTGCTGGCTACAACTTATCCAAATGTACATGGAATAAGGGATGTAAGTTTCTATTACCCGACACTCCACGACATGGATTTTTTTTTTTTTCATTTCTCTTTGCAGTAAATTAATTGACAGAGATTCATTCCCCTATTCTGTTATTTTATTGGTGACTCTATTGCTCTTATATTGGTGACCAGTCTATGTTGTATTGGTGACCCTGTGACTGTTGAATTGGTGGCTATGGCTGTTGAATTTGTGATTCTGTTCCTGTTGAATTTGTGATTCTGTTCCTGTTGAATTGGTGACTCTGTGACTGTTGTATTGGTGATTCTGTTCCTATTATTTTGGTGACTATTACAGTTTTATTGGTAACTCTATTAGTGGTGTATTGGTGACTTTGCTACTATGACATGGGTAACTCTACTACTGGGTATTGATGGCTACCAGGATGGTGAAAAGCAGACCAGGTAAATGTTGGACTTTTTATGTCTCACATTTTCTATGTTCTTATGTTTTCAATGAATTTTCAGCAAACTAGACCCATTTGTCAGTCCATTGCCCTGCTCCCTGACCACATTTTCACTTAAAGCACGTTTTACCTCACAGATGTAACTTTCTTGTCTTGTTGTGACGAAGCATTGAATGTGAGAGTGCAGGAACAATAATTTAGTGATTGAGCAGTCAATCTATGGAACAGGCTCCCCTGGGTAATAGTGGAATCAATTTGTATTGATTTTCTCCAAACCAGAAAGTAACATTTTAGACAATGGTATGTGATCTATTTAAGACAAATGATATTTTTTAGCACGTTTTGGAGGGAAAAGTGACTTTGGATCTGCAGTTGCAAAAAGCTCGCCACGATATGGATTTTCTTTGTGTCCTTTCTGTGTGGGCAATAAACTAATTGACTGGGATTCATTCCCTGGGTCAACCAATGAGTCTGTTATTGTTTTATTGGTGACTACTAGGATGGTGAAAGGCACACTGGATCAAATTTAGTCTTTTTTACATCTCAGATTTCCTCTGTTCCCATATTTTCAATGATTTTTTAGCGAAGTGCACTATAGCCATATTATAGCCACTATAGCTATACCATTACACTGATCCCTGACCACAGCTGAGCATCTTAAAGGATAGAAGGTTAGAATGCCATAATGTAATAAAATAATGGCATAAAGGTACTATAATAGTGCACTTTCCAGTCATTGAAAACCTTTCAAAAACATATTGCAACTACCTATGCCAGACTCCATGAGCAAAATGACTCTTAGGTCTGGAAACAGCACAAAGTAAATGACAATTTATGTACTTGAAGATAAATAGTACTTTTCGAAGGGAATGAGCACATACTCCAGATCCAGGAAAATGACAGGGGTTTGGATAGGAGTCAGGGGCACCATTCATTCTTCCCCAGACAAAGAGTGGAATGCGTGAATAACGTGTTGAACATTGTATTTTTATCCTGCAGTTTTGTCCATGTTAAGTGCATAACATACAGAATTCATTAACGGATTCAAGTTCATCTGGAAAATATGCCAATTTTGACAATCTGGCATGGATGATTTTGATGCAATGAAGTCCTGAAGGTGTCATTAGAATTCCATTTCTCCGAAAGTGTAAGAGGTTGTTTTTTATTGCAGTACGTCCTGTACAGAGGTCATTAGCTTTAAGAACTGAATAGAGGATTTATTTAGTTGAGATTCGAGATGTTATTAATTTCCCTTTGGGCTATTATTGGCTAATTAGTTCTGTTTACTGTTGTTGACCACTGAAATTAAAGGATTTTAAGCAGCCGTCAAGTAGATAAAGGCACAAAAGAAGTATGTAACAGACTTCATTTTCAAATAATGCTTAAGGCTAATAAAATAATTCACGAGGGGCACAGTGATAAATTCTTTATTATTCCCTACATGTAGATAGCAGTGACATTCAGCATTTCCTGTTGCAGTTAACCTGGATTGGAGTGACCTTATATTTAAACACATAAGCATTTATCACTGTTTTGGTTTGGTCTGTCTTTTGTCACCACTTTAAACAAATATGGTGAGGACGTGGAATAGAATTGAGTGATGCCACTGATTGGAATACATCCCACAGTATTTAAAGGCACTTTGCTCAGTTAAGGGCCTGTCCCACTTACGTGTCCTTGGTACGCAAATTACGCAACCTCGTGGTCGCTTTGAGCCGCGACGGTCCCGCGAAGGTCGGGCGCGATTACATGCGTACGCACAGCCGTCTGGAGTGCGTGACGTCATTTGACGATGGACACAAAGCTGGAGTAACTTAGCGGGACCGGCAGCATCTCTGGAGAGAAGCAATGGGTGACGTTTCGTGTCGAGACTCTTCAGTTTGAAAAGAAGGGTCTTGACCCGAAACGTCATCCATTCCTTCTCTCCAGAGATGCTGCCGGTCCCGCTGAATTACTCCTGCATTTTGTGCCTATCTTCAATTTCTTGGCCCCGCTCTGGGAGTAGAAGTGGGGGCGGGAGTAGAAGCGCGGGACCGCCGAGAGCCCCAGGCCGAGTTCGGTGATCCTTTGCCTGCTTCTGCTGCTGTTGAAGGTGAGACATACCCCTCCGCGCTTCTAAGTGGGACAGACCCCGAGTAGCCATGCGATGCCCGTGCGCCTCAACGCGACCACGAGGTCGCGTAATATGCGTGCCAAGGACACGTAAGTGGGACAGGCCCTTTACTGTTAAAGAGAACAAGTAGAAAAACCGAAGTACAGAGACAATAGCAACCGCAAATGCTGAAATATAATAAGAAGGAACTGGAGATGCTGATTTATACCAAAGAAAGACACAAAATGCTGGAATGACTTGCATATCTGGAGAAAATGGATTCATGTCAGATCCCTTCTTCAGACCTGGATGCTGGAATCTGGTGCAGATACAAAGTGCTGGCGTAAATCTGCAGGTCAGGCAGCATCTGTGGAAGGAATGGATAGGCAACACTTTGGATTGGAACCATTCTCCGTCTGAAGAAGGGTTCCAATCTAAAATGTCACCAAAGCACAGAGTACAGTTTGTTGTAAATGTTGATGGATATGGCTCCTTTATTAGCAACTAAGCATGTGCACTGCTCCTCAGCAAAATGGAGATGTGGCTGGTTCTGTATTGACATTCACCAGCTGCTCCACCTACTGCAACCCATACAATGCTCCCAAAAGAGATCTCCAAAATGGATGTGGTACAGAACAAATAAGGTAATGCAATAACATTACAGACCACCAACGCTGTAAAGATTAGTATATGAAGATGAGATCGAACAGAAGGTAATTATTTGGAGAGGCAAAGATAAGGTATTGAAAGCAAGAGGAAAGAAGACTGGGAGGACAGAACATCTGCTTGCCATGTACAAAACCAGTGTAGCTGATAGCCTGCTTGGTTCAGCAATATTTCAGACTGGCAAGCGGACACTCAATCCTCTTTTACGATAGTAGAAAATCTTCCCAGGAGCTTTCAAGTCTGAGAAAGATTCCAATTAGAAGGTTTATGGCTCTTGATTTTGACTTTGTTGCTGACAGATACTGCAACCATAATCTGTCAGCAACAAATCAAGGGCAAAGTGTAGGGTCCCTGCAGGAACAGTAAGATTGTTCAGAAATGTTGACAGTAACTGCAGGGATGACAGGGAATTGACAAGTGTTCAGCATGTTTTGATATTGAGTAAGACCATGAAGAAATGATATAGCACAGAGCCTTGTACAGGCTTTGGATCTTATAGAAAATTACAGTTGTGGAGGGGGAAAATAATTATTTGAAGCAGCGGTTGCATATAAAGTACTACTACTATCAAAGTGGGATATTAAGTTGGCAGTGGGCAAAATCTGTTCTTAAAATGACAGGCACTAGAAACAGTATTTTAGCTTACTGGGCAATGTGAAGATTACACTGAGGCATATATAATTATTGTTACAGGATAGGTTATCACAATACACATTCCATTAGGAAGCATTATACGTGACAAAGGTAAAATGCTGCTTAAATTGGAAGGAAAATTGAAAGAGAAGGTGCTGGGAATCCTCAGTGGAGACTTGAAGCAAAATGGCTGTTCAAGGGGTTTTTAATATTTAATGCTAGATAATTATGCTGCTGTGCACACAATTCTATCGGGTTACAAGTTAGAAATGCAGAGCATTGTGATGCAATCGTGTACCTGTGACAATAATTACATCTGCCGCTGTGCTCATCAACTTCCGTTGCATTTCTGACAGTGACTAATTGGTAGGAAAGGGTTTGAGGACACTTTAAGGACATTGTAACGAAATACACATTGTTTGTTTTATAATACTCATTAAACCTAGCTTCCAATTCACATGGGACAGCACAAAAAACATTATTGAACTGAAGGGGAAGCTGTCAATAAATTTAAATATGAATAAAGATTGTTTACAAAGCTTAAAAGCATATAATGGCAAAAATCAAGGTTCATATCACTAAACACCTAACCTTCATAGGTAATTAGTTTACTTTATAAAATGTTTATATTAATCTATCAACTTTAACGGTTTAAAAACTTAGTGAGATTCGTTCTGCTCCTCCACATAGGCTTATTGGGAGCTAAGACACATGCAATGTGGCAGGGGAACTGAGACTTGAGGCTCTGTGTCCGATGTATTTGCTCCACTGAACATACACTTCAGATGCTGGTTTACACCAAAGATAGACAAAAAATGCTGAAGTTACTCAGCGGGTCAGGCAGCATCTCTAGAGAAAAGGAATATGTGACCTTTCCTGGAACCTATTCCTTTTTCTCCAGAGATGCTGCCTGACCCGCTGAGTTAATCCAGCATTTTGTGTCTATTTTCAGTGTAAACCAGCATCTGCAGTTCCGTCTGAAGGGCCTTGACCCGAAACGTGAATGTGAAAAATATACATCTTCTAGATGCGCTGGGACACATCCTCAGTGATGTGACCTGGGGTAAACGAGTGTTTCGGGTCTCACAACATCAGACACCCTCGCCCAGGCGACCCAGCCGGGGTTGATCAGGCTCCGACTTGCGTCCCAGCAGCAACCGCCCACGGATCAGCCATCTTAATAACTACTCTGCAGGGGTTGGGAGACTCTAGTGCGTGGAGGGACTGGACTCTGTGGGGTGAATCCCAGCCGGGCTCCTCCTGCGTCTCACCAGGTTCAAGGCCTGTGCACTGCTCCTCTGTCTCCTTCTCCGAGTATTTCATTCTCGCCTGATGGATTTTGAGGCCATGGTGGTTCATTAGGCCTTTCCGTAGCTTTGTTGGGCGTCTTTCTCACGAAAGACACAGACTGGGGTGCTAACCCAGCCTGTCCAGGGTGCCGTCTTTCCGTGCTGTCAACTGTCTCTACAGTAGTCACCAAACTATTCTTGGTTGTCGCCCAGTCTATTCCTAGGTGCCTATTCCTTTCCTCTAGAGATGCACGATTTATGGTTTTATTTACTAAAATAAAAATAATGGAAATTCCAGAAGTCCAAAGCAGAACCGGAAAATTCTGGAAGCATTCAGCAGATTAGGTGGCATCTGGGGACTCTTTGGGCACAATCTATTTCTACACTGTTGCATTTTCTATAAACCTGATCTCTGATCTTTACATGTGTGTTTAATAATTCTATACTCCTAATTAAAGATGTAAACTTTATGTAAAAAATAACTGACCTCCCATGACAGTGCAGTGGAAATGGAAATTATCACTATTGCAGCGAGTTCAGCCCATTAGTTTGTGTTCTGGGATGTAGTACAGATTGATGACTTGCTCATGAATTATAATCATGGCAGTTTTAAAATGTGTATATATATAGTATTGGTGGTGAGCTATAATTGTTGTGTAATGACTGTCATTCCTTTATGTTGTGTGATTAACTGATCTCTGGTCTATTCAAGGTGCATAGAGAAGTCCAATGGCTATCCGTGAAAAGCCCTTAAATAAACTACCTGTTTGAGCTCTTTGCGTCTCACACATATCAGTCTGTAGTCTGGGCTTCATTAGAGGGGAAAAACTCCGTGAACATACATACATACATACATGAATGACAATATGTTCCTCGAGAAGGAGTTTTACTTCCTTTGTTTAAAGTTGCATTCATTAAATGGCGAATATGATTAACTGTTCAATAACAGTTCCTAATATAATCACTTGCCGTTACTCTGCGACTAACTTAAAGCCAAGTGTGACACATTCGGGCAGCGGGTAAAGCTGATGCATCACAGCTCCAGCAACCCGGGTTCAATCCTGACTTGTTGTGCTGTAGAGTTTGGGCATTCTCCTGTGACTGCATTGGTTTAACTGGGTGCTCCAGTTTCCTTACATATCCCAATGAGGTGCAGGTTGATAGATTAATTCACCACTAGTGTGAAGGTGATTTTAGTTTAGTTTAGAGATACAGCGTGGAAACAGGTCCTTTGGCCCACCAAGTCTGTGCTGACCAGTGATCCCCACACACTAGAACTATCCTCCACACACTAGGAACAATTTACAATTATACTAAGCCAATTAACTTACAAATCTGTACATCTTTAGAGTGTGGGAGGAAACGAGGAGAACATACATACTTTGTCAGGATCGAGCCCAGGTCCTTGGCGCTGTAAGGCAGCAACTCTACCGTTGCGCTACTATGCCGCACTTGTAGAGCTGAGGGAGTTTGATGGGAATGTTGGGAGAATACGATGACATAATTATCGGATTAATGTGGACTGTAAGTTCATATTTTATCAGTCAAACAGCCTGTTTCCATGCAGTTTGACTCTGTCTGAAGTTCACATAACACAGTGCAAACCAATGTGTCTATATTGTAAATGCCCAACAGCATCTTATTACTGTAAAGCTTCTAAGACCCAGTTGAGTGTTGAAGGATTTACAGTTTGTTAGGAAAGGTTCAGGAGGATTTCCTTCAAATCCTCTGAAGACCTCGGGATATAATTGAATATATCCATAATTTCCTGGAATGTCAGTTGTCAGGTGATAACATGACTTTACTTTGATCTAATGTGCTTAGCTGGACTGTAAGAAATAAATTAATCATTTGCTAGAACTCAGCCAAATGGTGTAAAATTCATGTTTTAATATATTCACATTGTGCAGTCAGAGCACATACACTGGTTATGATTTGAAACTAAAATGCCCCCTGAGATCTTAACTCGTACTGTAGGTTGGTATTTTTATAGGGGTATTTGAACATGCATTGAAATTGTTGTAGAAGGGACAGCATAAATTGTTCTCCGTGTGATTTTGGTACTTCTCCAATCTGTCCCAAGTTGTCACTGCTCAAAGCTGAAGCATTGTTTCTTGATTCTCTGCCGCATTCAATAGATGCTGAAGTTCAATCGCAATGATTGGGAACAATTTTTTTTCCCACTGCAGTTGTTTTCCCGCACAAGGTTTGTCTGTGCAAAGCACATAGTTCTATTCAGGCACTTTGTTGTAAATGGGCTTCACTCAAACAATCAACTGCTATACTTGTTTTCAGCACAGCAGCCTGGAAAATCGATTGTGTGAAGATAGACACAAAAAGCTGGGGTAACTCAGTGGGTCAGACAAGGAATAGGTGTTGTTTCAGGTCGTGACCCTTCTTCAGACTAAGAGTCAGGGGAAACGGATAGGAGAGATATTGACGGTGATGTAGAGAGAGAGAGAGAGATATATATATGACAAATGAATGAAAGATATGCAAAAAAGTAACGATTTTAATGGGCCTGTCCCACTTATGCGACTTTTTCGGCGACTGCCGGCACCCATAGGTCATTGGAGGTTGGCGAAAATGTTGAAAATTCAGTGGTGACCAGAAAGACGCGATGACTCCTTGGGCGACTGAGGAGACTACTCACGATCATACAGGCGACACCCTGGCGACATGTCGTGGGGTGAAGCCTGTATGGTCATGAGTAGTCACCCAAAGAGTCGTACCTTGTTCTGGTCGCCACTGGATTTTCAACATGTTGAAATTTTTCGGCGACCTGTAACGACCTATGACGAGTGCCGGCAGTCGCCAAAAAAGTTCCATAAGTGGGACAGGCCCATAAAGGAAACGGGTTACTGTGACCTGTGATCTAGGTGAAAACGATTGTGTGTTGTTTTGTCTCCGCACTGCCCAATTAAAAATTAAAACAAAAGAGAATCATGATAACAACATTTCCGGGTCACTTTGTGTCACTGCAAAAACTAAAACTGGCACCATGGAGGTCACAAGACTTCAAAGGATTCACTCTCTATTTTGAATGCTGCTGTACACATCAGAACCCATTGCCATTGGAGCAGCCATCATTAGTGAATCCCAGGACCACGATGTTTTCAAGCTTATTGTCAGTCAGGAACCCACTAAGGTAAGTCCCATACTTGCCTTCTATTCTCTGCGCCTCAATCCACCCACTCAACCTCCTGATTAGACCAGGTCCAATGCCCCTATCAACATTGCTACTTTCTTCATTAGTCCCTACACCAGACCTGATGTTCTGAATGCTAATTTCCACCAACCTTCTCGGATTGTTGACCTTCCCCTCTTATCAACCCACCAAACCAGCCCTAGTACCAGTACTTTGATTTGGTGATAACCCCAACCCTATAATGCCAGCAGCATTCTTTGATTACCTGTTACATCCCCTGGGTGCATCAGCTGCATGTCAGCTTGTCTTTTAACTAGTCACTAACCTACCACTCCTTTCCTGTTCCCAATGTTGCCAGGCTGCGAGGAGTCTCTGTTGTCTGGATTTGCCTACTTATCCCTCGGCCTTAGTCCTGCAAGGCAGATTTTTGTTGGCGAGAGGTGCAGGGGCCTTTCCACATTACAGAAGCACAATGGGCTAAGTGTTCGGCTGGCAACCGGAAGGTAGCCGGTTCGAATCCCGCTTGGAGTGCATACTGTCGTTGTGTCCTTGGACAAGACACTTCACCCACCTTTGCCTGTGTGTGAATGTGTGTGAGTGATTGGTGGTGGTCGGAGGGGCCGTAGGCGCAGAATGGCAGCCACGCTTCCGTCAGTCTGCCCCAGGGCAGCTGTGGCTACAGAAGTAGCTTACCACCACCGAGTGTGACTGAGGAGTGAATGAATAATGCGATGTAAAGCGCCTTGAGTATTAGAAAGGCGCTATATAAATCCCATCCATTATTATTATTATTCTTCTTTCGTGTCCATCTTCCATGTTTCAAATGTTGACATCGCTGTCATCGTCCTTCCTGAAAAGGACGCAAGCTTCTGGCGACAATCACTTGTTGCAATAGATGATGGTGGTAGCAGAATTAGCTCAGGATACTTCCACACCAGAGTCCAGTGTGATCCCATGACTGATGGTATGGTTGGTGTTCCACATAAGGACATAGCCACTACCTACATATATCATAGCTATACCAATGTGCTAAAACATTATGCTGGTGTTTTTGGATTAATAATGTGGTAAGGAAATCTGTAGATTTTGGCTGTTTGCCACATATCATACTGTATTCATGAACTGTGGATATAAAATACATCTAATAAAATAAACATAATATGTCCCATAAAAAAACTCGGGGGAAGAGAAAGGTGTGCCAGAAATTGAATTTCACCCATTTATGGTGCACCATATGTATGATTATGCTATTGCGAAAGCCAAATCGGCAGTCACTACAATAAAAACATTGAGGAATTGTGATGTCCTTGCTTTAAGAAAGTATTATTGAGATGTACTATTACGAAAAAAACAGCAACAACAGCATTCACATTCTGATCCCCAGGATTTGGATCAGCACTGTTGAGGGTACCATTCAGATGAAGTCATGCAGTGGAAGGATCTCAACAAACAGAGGTGGGATCAGGTAATAAGGGAAGAGGTAGAGAAAGGTAACAGTCTATGGGGAGGTGTGTTCTTGATCTCCCATCATCAGTCACAGCATCAGATCATAGTTTAATAGTTCACAGAAACTGCAAGCTACACTACCAGGTATGAGTTTCAAAACATAAAAATGAATTTTTAGTTTAATTTAGAGATACAGCGCAGAAACAGTCCCTACGGCCTACCAAGTCCGCACCAACCAGCAATCCCCACACAGTAACACTAGTTCTGCACACACGGGACAATTTACAATTTATACCAAGACAATTAACCTACAAACCTGTACGTCTTTGGAGTGTGGGAGGAAACCGGAGCTCCAGGAAAAAAACCCCACGCTGGTCATGGGGAGAACGTACAAACTCCGCACAGACAAGCACCCTTTGTCAAAATTGAACATGGGTCTCTGGCGCTGTAAGGCAGCAACTTATAAGGTCATCAGTGATAGCAGCAGGGTTAGGCCATTCGGCCCATCAAGTCTACTCTGCCATTCAATCTTGGCTGATCTATCTCTCCCTCCTAACCCCATTCTCCTGCCTTCTCCACATAACCCTTGACGCCCATACTAATCAAGAATATATCTATCTCTGCCTTAACAATATCCATTAACTTGGCCTCCACAGCCTTCTGTGGCAAAGAATTCCACAGATTCACCACCCTCTACCGCTATACCACCATGTTCTGAGGGGACACTTTAAATCATGTATGTTTCACTATTTTAAGCTTGAGGTATCCATTGTTAAACTAATCATTCTTGTTGTAAATTCCAAACTTATGATTCATTTTCTGTCAAAGTAAATAATGTGCACTTCACATTGTTGACATCATTCATTATCCACAATCAACGGGAAAATGTCATCTGCATTTGGGGTAAATCATGTCAGAACCCGGATGTTTCTGCAAACCCTGCAAATCGTGATCAAAGTCACATGTCATGCACTACTTGCACATCTAAAATTGCCACAGATTGATTTTCTATAATCTGATTTATAGGCTGTTTACTTCCTGAGGTGCTCTACATTTTTCTGCTCAGAACTGACAATGGCTACAAGTGTAATTCCATAAAATCTTCTCAAAGAGCCATAAGTGATGTAATGATGGGACGCCAAACAAGATTATTTTCCGGAGGTGTCTTGCAACCTAACTGTCTGACTAAATGTACATAATTGTAGCCTACTCTAGGTTTAAGAATTCAATTTAAACTATAATAAAATCAATGGATAATTTTAAAACTCTGGAGGGGGGGGCACGTTAGCATTTAAGAAGCAGATAGACAAGTACATGGATAGGTTTGGAGGGATATGGACCAAATGCTGTCAGGTGGCATTAATGTAGCTGGGACATGTTGGCCGGTGTGGGCAAGTTTTTTCCAAATGCTGTTCTTTCTGGACTCGTATAAAGACAGTAACCGAGTACGGGTAAAATGCAGTTGTAATAAGAATGGTAATCGCATGTTAAGTTATTAGTTGTTTTGCACAATGATTCGAGTAATTCAGGAGACCAAAAAGGACAGTCAGGAAAAGATACCAGGAATAGGATACTTTGACTAATTGTGTCATTCAGACTTCAAAGCTGAATCTTTTGATAATTATAAAGAAAAATATCTGGGAAAACCTTGTGGGTCAGGTGACATTTGTGGAGAGGGAAGTAATTAAGGTTTCAGATCTATAACCTCTCATTGGTACCAGTTTTTGCTTCTGGTGTCATGGAATCATACAGCATGGAAACAGATCATGCATCCCAACATGTCCAGCTGGTCTTTTGTTTGCAATCAAATCAAGTTCCAAGTGCTTTACACTTTTAACCTCTGTAAACAACATTGAATATTTAAGAGGCACTTGGGCTTGATGCAGACATAGAAAAAAAGTTATTGCACCACCACAAAAGGTGGGCATTTGGCCCATCGATGAGAGAGGAAGACTATGGTGATGGTGGGAAATGTAGGAAGGATCCACCTGTGGGATATTAACACTGGCATTGCCCAATCTGCCTTTTTAGTGTGCTTTAGCTTTTTTTTGTTATAAAACTCTGACAATAAGATCTCAGATCTGAAACATTAGCTGTTTCTCTTTCCAAGACCCTTCTGGGGTCCAGCATTTTTCAGTATTTTCTGTTCATGTTTCTTTATAAAGCTCTCCCCGACATTTGTTCTTGCCTCTTTAACTTGCAGAGATTAAACCGAGTTCTAATTCCACCCCAGTACTGCCATCACAGAATCAGTTGAGCAATCACGTGATACATATAGCAACTGTGAAAAATGTATGAATAACGTTTGTACAAGACATTTTTGGATACTCTCATTTAGATTCTAGCAATGGAAACGATGGAAGCTTTCATTGTCATTTTTAATGGGCTGTCCATTCATTGCACGAATCAATTGCACTGTGCCAGGAGCACAAGTCAATTAGTTTAATCTCTGTGAGGCTGTACGCTCTTTCCACAGCTAAGTAATGAGGTTAGTTCGGACATGCAGAGCTCCATTTAAAGTGAACAAACTTGTGTTTAGATCCTGAAAAGCTTATTTCGTGATAGAACTCCAATTTCTTTGAACAATCTGTTGCAATGTACAGACTAGTTAAAATCTCAGCCCAAGTAAATAGAGAAGATAAGGAATAATAAGGAAAAAACATACTTTGTCTGAGATTAATTGAAAATTGTAATCTAATGAAAACATTTGTGTGTTCAGAAACATAGAAAATACGTGCAGGAGTAGGCCAGTCGGCCCTTTGAGCCAGCACAGCCATTCAATATGATCATGGCTGATCATCCAAAATCTGTACCCCATGCTTTTTCCCCATATCCCTTGATTCCCGTAGCCCTAAGAGCTAAATCTAATTCTCATGGCATTGTGTATGCTTGAATCTATTTGTGGACACTGGAAAATTAATCCAGGTAGCAGTTTTGAAGGGCAAAATAGTTTTGGGGAAAAAAAACTAGGGTCTTTTCATGTTCAAGAAGGAACTGCAGATGCTGGAAAATCGAAGGTACACAAAAATGCTGGAGAAACTCAGCGGGTGCAGCAGCATCTATGGAGCGAAGGAAATAGGTAACGTTTCGGGCTGAAACCCTTCTTCAGACTGATAGGGGGTGGCGGGGAGAAGGAAGGAAAAAGGAGGAGGAGGAGCCCGAGGGCTGGGGGATGGGAGGAGACAGCTCGAGGGCTAAGGAAGGGGAGGAGACAGCAAGGGCTAACAAAATTGGGAGAATTCAATGTTCATGCCCTCCGGATGCAGGCTCCCTAAGCGGAATATGAGGTGCTGTTCCTCCAATTTCCGGTGTTGCTCACTCTGGCAATGGAGGAGACCCTTGGACAGAGAGGTCGGATTGGGAATGGGAGGGAGAGTTGAAGTGCTGAGCCACCGGGAGGTCAGGTAGGTTCTTGCAGACCGAGCGGAGGTGTTCGGCGAAACGATCGCCCAACCTCCGCTTAGATGTAGATCAGCTGACATCTAGAGCAGCGGATGCAGTAGATGAGGTTGGAGGAGATACAGGTGAACCTCTGTCGCACTTGGAACGACTGCTTGGGTCCTTGAATGGAGTCGAGGGGGGAGGTAAAGGGACAGGTGTTGCATTTCTTGCGGTTGCAACGGAAAGTGCCCGGGGAGGGGGTGGTACGGGAGGGAAGGGAAGAATTGACAAGGGAGTTGCGGAGGGAGCGGTCTTTGCGGAAGGCATACATTGGGGGAGATGGGAAGATGTGGCGAGTGGTGGGGTCACGTTGGAGGTGGCGAAAATGACGTAGGATTATTTGTTGTATGTGACGGCTGGTGGGGTGAAAGGTGAGGACTAGGGGGACTCTGCCCTTGTTGCGAGTGTGAGGATGGGGAGAGAGAGCAGTGTTGCGGGGTATGGAAGAGACCCTGGTGCGAGCCTTATCTATGGTGGAGGAGAGGAATCCCGGTTCTCTGAAGAATGAGGACATTTCAGATGTCCTGGTGTGGAACGCCTCATCCTGGGAGCAGATGTGGCGTAGGCAGAGGAATTGGGAGTAGGGAATGGAGTCCTTACAGGAGGCAGGGTGGGAAGAAGTGTAGTCCAGATAGCCATTCATGACAGGTTTCGATGACTTCACTGCAGGCAAGTTCAGTAGAATCAAAGAACATACACACCATCCTCCTGTTCAGACCAAGTTGGCTTTTGCCATCCTTTTCAACCACTCCAGGTCCTTCCTTATTGATTATGGCTACCACATTTCAAACAATGGTGCTTCTTCTCAGTCCTGCACCATCAGATTAGGCCTAAGCATATAATTTCCTCATAATCAAATATGCACACTCAAATAGACACACGGTAAGGCTGCCCCTTCATCAGTAGGGGTTTTGAGTACGTCAGGAAGTTATGTTGCATCTTTGTAGGACTTTGGTTAGGCCGCAGTTGGAGTATTGCGTGCAGTTCTGATTGTCCCATTACAGGAAGGATGTGGAGGCTTTGGAGAGGGTGCAGAGGAGGTTTACCAGAATTCTGCCCAGATTTAAGGGTTTTTACTACAAGGAGAGGTTGGACAATCATGTATTGTTTTCTCTGGAGGGTCAGAGGCTGAGGTTGAGACCTGTCAGAAGTATATAAAATTATGAGAGGCATAGGCAGTGCAGACAGTCAGAACCCTTTTCCCTTGGAGGAAATGTTAAGGATTATAGGGTGTAGCTTTAAAGTGAGAGGGCCAAAGTTTATATGCAGGGCAACTATTTTACACCGAGAGTGGTGAGAGCCTGGAACATGTTGTCAGGGATGGTGGTGGAGTCACATACGATAGTGGCGTTTAAGAGACAGATGGCACAATGGGCTAAGTGTTCGGCTGGCAACCTGAAGGTGGCCGGTTCGAATCCTGCTTGGAGTGTGTACTGTCGTTGTGTCCTTGGGCAAGACACTTCACCTACCTTTGCCTGGGACTAGAGACGGAAATTAGCTACCTTTGCCTGGGACTAGAGACGGAAATTAGTCTACAATCTCGCATATTTACATGCAAATGTTCATTAATATGCACTGTCCCTATAAAACAAAATTATTATTATTATGGATAGGAATGTGGAAATGCAGGTAATGGTAATTTGCATATCACTGTCCCTTAATTTGTACACGTGACAATAAAAGACCTTTGAAACTTTTGAAACCTTTGGAATGATATGCATCACATACAAGCAGAGGATATTAGCTTAAGATAGCATCATATTTTGAAATGATCAGCTGTTAGAATCTGGGATGGTTATTCACCTCCCTGAACCTGAAACTTTCGGGGCAGCACGGTGGCGCAGCGGCAGAGTTGCTGTCTTAAAGCACTTGCAGCGCCGGAGACCCGTGTTCGATCCCGACTATGGGTGCTGTCTCCCCATGACCTGCATGGGTCACGAGGACCTGTACGTTCTCCCCGTGACCTGCATGGGTTTACTCCGCGATCTTCGGTTTCCTCCCACACTCCAAAGACATACAAGTTAATTGGCTTGGTAAATGTAAAAATTGCCCCTGGTGTGTGTATAGGACAATGTCAATGTGCGGGGAACACTGGTCGGTACAGATCCGGTGGGCCGAAGGGCCTGTTTCTGCACTGTGTCTCTAAACTAAACTAAACTAAAATGCCATTACTCCAGCTGAGGTCAGCACAGTCCAGGGTTTGAACTTGGGACACGCAGATTCTGAACCATTCCAGCACTCACTGAATACGTTTGCTAAATCATTTGTTGCATGATAGCAAGGCAATAGCAATAATAATAATAATTATTATTATTAGTAACTGGGGAACAAAGTTGACCCATATGCATGGTCATATTCTTGTAGATCCATTGTTGTTTGGAGATACAATAGCAGCCAGGATTCCAAATGTTGTTGAGCAGAATTACAGTATCTTATTTTGATCTTCCAGGGAATCCAGGTACGCATGCATGCACATTGTGAGGACAATGCTTGTACAAGCACCATTCTGCAGTTTAAAGATCTCAACCTGTTTACTTTTCAAGGCTAAGGCAGACAGCTCTGACCCCCCCCAGTCTCCAATCAGTGCACCATGGAGACACTTGAACTTAAAATCCACAGACAAAGGAGGAATTCCTAACAATAATGTCAATAAAGAGTTATTATGAAAAGTTAATGACAAAGGCTGGAGGGTTTAGCTGTCAGTGCCGGGTTAATACCATCAGAAGCCTTGTACTGTTTCAGTTGGCACATGCCCAATAGACAACTCTGGTATGTGTTAAAAGGAATAAGTGCAATATCAGAGTGAATGGGGGGAGGGGGAGATTTATGTCAGTTTATTTTAACAGTGGTATCGGATACGATTTAGATTAAGCAAAGCAATTTGCTCCATAAATCTGCCTGGCTTATTGGGACATTTTCAAGAGATTTAATCCAGTCACCTTCCACTCGGACTGTAATTGTGTATTGGTGCTTGTGGATGGCTGCTCAAAACTGAGGGAAATGAACATATTGCTGGACTACTAACTTTTTTTTGGTAGGTAGATGCCACATGCTTAGGGACATTTTCAACATTGCTCAATGGAAGGCAATTTGGAAGAGCACACTGCAGGCCTGTGCTCGAAAACGCTTGTGAATTCTCCTGCAAAGAAATATGCCCTTCCTTTTGTCCTTGGCAATATTTATCCTTCAAACAACATTGATGAAAATAAATGGATCAACCTGTCATTATCTAATTGTGCCTCTGGGACATTGCTGTGTGCAAGTTGACCTCCATATTGCTGAAGTTATAAAAATGACTAAAACTTTAAAATATATATTTTTTTGTATTGAACATGCTTCAGGCCCAGCACTATGTAAATACAAGTTATTTCTAAAGAAATCAGTAAGATAAATATTGGGCACTTTCTACAATCAGATGGTAGTCCACTCTGTCAGATTACAATCCTTGTAGTAAAACATGAGAGTATTCCCACTTTGGGGACAAGGTGTGTTGAATTAAAATAAATGACAGTCCTCTTCATGTAAATAAATGAGGAGAAGCAGATTTTCTGTTAAAGTTTTGCAAAATCAAATTGCATGAATATTAACTTTTAATCATGCGATGTAGAAGAATATAGACAATAGGTACAGGAGTAGGCCATTCGCTCCTTCGAGCCAGCACCGCCATTGAATGCGATCATGGCTAATCATCCACAATCATTACCCCGTTCCTGCCTTCTCCCCATATCCCCTGACTCCGCTACCTTTAAGATCCCTATCTAGCTCTCTCTTGAAAGTATCCAGATACCCAGCCTTCACCGCCCCCTGAGGCAGAGAATTCCACAGACTCACAACTCTCTGTTGAAAAAGTGTTTCCTCATCTCTGTTCTAAATGGTTTACTCCTTATTCTTAAATTGTGGCTCTTGGTTCTGGACTCCCTCAACATCGGGAACATGTTTCCTGCCTCTAGCATGACCAAACCCTTAATAATCTTACATGTTTCAATAAGATTCCCTCTCATCCTAAATTCCAGAGTATACAAGCCCAGTCGCTCCATCCTCTCAGCCTATGACAGTCCCGTCAACCTGGGAATTAACCTCGTGAACCTTCGCTGCACTCCCTCAATAGCAAGAATGTCCCACTCCCTCAATAGCAAGAATGTTCTTCCTCAAATTTGGAGCACAAAACTGCACACAATACTCCAGGTGTGGTCTCACTAGGGCCCTGTACAACTGCAGAAGGACCTCTTTGCTCCTATACTCGACTTCTCTTGTTATGAAAGCCAACATGTAATTCGCTTTCTTCACTGCCTGCTGTACCTGCATGCTTATTTTCATTGACTGATGAACAAGGACCCCCAGATCCCGTTGTACTTCCCCTTTTCCCAACTTGACACCATTTAGATAATAATCTGCCTTCTTGTTTTTGCTACCAAAGTGGATAACCTCACATTTATCCACATTAAACTGCATCTGCCATGCATTTGTCCAAGTTACCCTGCATTTTCATAGCATCCTCCTCACATTTCACACCGCCACCCAGCTTTGTGTCATCTGCAAATTTGCTAATGTTACTTTGTGTCCCTTCATTTAAATCATTGATGCATAATGTAAATAGCTGCAGTCCCAGCACCGAGCCTTGTGGTATCCTACTCACTACTCTTTGTTTCCTGTCTGCCAACCAATTTTCTATCCATTTGTTTAAGAAGGAACTGCAGATGCTGGAAAATCGAAGGTAGTTAAAAATGCTGGAGAAACTCAGCGGGTGCAGCACCATCTATGGAGCGAAGGAAATAAGCAACGTTTCGGGCCGAGACCCTTCTTCAGACTGTTGGAGGGTGGTGGGGGAGGGTGGGGAGAAGAAAGGAAAAAGGAAGAGGAGGAGCCTGAGGGCTGAGGGAGAGTTGAGAAGGGGAGGAGACAGCAAGGGCTACCGGAAATTGGAGAATTCAATGTTTATGCCGCTAGGGTGCAGACTGCCCAAGCGGAATATGAGATGCTGCTCCTTCAATTTCCAGTGGTGCTCACTCTGGCCATGGAGGAGGCCCAGGACAGAGAGGTCGGATTCGGAATGGGAATGCTGAGCCACAGGAGGTCAGGTTGGTTAATGTGGACCGAGCGGAGGTGTTCGGCGAAACGACCGCCAAGCCTACACTTGGTCTCACGGATGTAGATCAGCTGACATCTAGAGCAGCGGATGCAATGGATGAGGTTGGGGGAGGTGCAGGTGAATCTCTGTCGCACCTGGAACGACTGCTTGGGTCCTTGAATGGAGTCGAGGGGGGAGGTTAAGCGACAAGTGTAGCATCTCTTGCGGTTGCAAGGGAAAGTGCCTGGGGAGGAGATGGTGCGGGAGGGAAGGGAAGAATTGACAAGGGAGTTATGGAGGGAGCGGTCTTTGCGGAAAGCAGACAGGAGGGGAGATGGGAAGATGCGGCGAGTGGTGGGGTCACGTTGGAGGTGGCGAAAATGACGGAGGACTATTTGTTGTATGTGACGGCTGGTGGGGTGAAAGGTGAGGACTAGGGAGACTCTGCCCTTGTTACGCGTGGGGGGGTGGGGAGAGAGAGCAGTGTTACGGGGTATGGAAGAGACCCTGGTCCGAGCCTCATCTATAGTGGGGAGGGGAACCCCCGTTCCCTGAAGAATGGGGACATTTCCGATGCCCTGGTGTGGAACACCTCATCCTGGGAGCAGATGCGGCATAGACGGAGGAATTAGGAGTAGGGGATGGTCCTTACAGGAAGCAGGGTGGGAAGAAGAGTAGTCTAGATAGCCATGGGAGTCAGTGGGTTTATGGTTGATGTCAGTCAGAAGTCTATCACCTGCGATGAAGATAGTGAGGTCAAGAAATGGTAGGGAAGTGTCGGAAATGGTCCAGGTGTATTTGAGTGCCGGATGGAAGTTAGTGGTGGAGCGGATGAAGTCAGTCAGTTGTGTGTGGGTGCAGGAGGTAGCACCAAAGCAGTCGTCGATGCAGCGGAGGTAGAGGTCGGGGATGGGGCTCTGGTACGCCTCAAACAAGGATTGTTCGACCTACCTGACAAAGTTTATATCAATGTTTTGGGTCAAAACCTTGCAGGCCATTTAGGACTGAGATGAGGAAAAACGTTTTCACCCAGAGAGTTGTGAGTGAGGAATTCTCTGCCACAGAAGGCAGTGGAGGCCAATTCACTGGATGTTTTCAAGAGAGAGTTAGGTATAGCTCTTAGGGCTAATAGAATCAAGGGATATGGGGAAAATGAAGGAATTTGGATGATCAGCCATGATCATATTGAATTGCAGTGCTGGCATGAAGGGCCGAATGCCTTACTCCTGCACCTATTTTCTATGTTTCTATGTTAGTTCTAAAGTCCTCACCTTCCAGCAGATGTGTAAAACATTAATGTATTGGTTGTGGGTGTTGAGGATTTCATCCAGCATTTTTATGTAGCCAATGTGTGAAGCACATTTTATGGTATCGGGGAACCAGCCTAAATGTGTTTGCATTTCTTGCACCATGCAGACTAAACAGCTGTAGCTGACTTCTTTGAAGATCCACCAAGCATCATTTTCATTGCAAATAGTGGTTTGCTGCAAGCCCATGAGTGTTGTCATCCAACAGCCATTGCTTATATAGTTACCATATTAAATTGGAACAAAGTATTCTGCAATTACAACTAATTTATTTGCATGGAATCTTATAATTGGATTGTAACTGGAAAGTGCAGATTGCAAATGGTTTCATTTGAAGTCATGTTCCCTCATCATCATTTTTACTAGGAAATAAGCTGTTACATAAAGAAATACCAACTTTATTTAAATATTAATGGGTTACTGTATTCAATAATTAATCATTTAAATCACCGTGAATAAAAATGTCACTTTATTTTATTATATGCGCAGGTGTGTTACATCATTGCAAATTAAGTTATTTTGCTGTAAAAGCTACGTGATGTAAAAGCTCTTGTTCTGTTTTGTCCAAGACCTGGATTCTGTTTGGAGGATGCAATGAAAGTTCCCTCACTGTGCTGGCTGTAAGGACAATGCCGAATGTGTGTTTTGGTTGATTGGATCCAGTTCTGAAGTGTATTGGAGATGGATCCACACCACAAAACATCCCTTAAATGTTGTGAGGAACGAATCCCACCAGCGCAGTAGTAGTGCAAGCAGGGAAAAGCTGTTCATGGGGTGGATGGGGAATGAAGACTGTCTTTATCTCCTCATCCAGAAATTCCTTTGGCATGGAGGACATCGCCTGGTTCTCTCTGCTCCTCTGCCAACTTTATATGGGGTTTCTCCTCTAGACATAAGAGTGCTGTGAAAGAACATATTGCCCCATCCTTTCTTTAGCCTGGGAAATCTCAGTGCATATTAAATGTATTCCGTTTCCAGTTCTGAGTGCCAACCCTGGCACTAGTTTCCTTGTTGCACACAAACTTCATTTTCAAAATGACCAAGAGAATTAAAATAAGATTTTGTGTTTGTATGCAGAATCCAGCGATAAAGCTTCAATGACAAAGAAAAGAAAAACTTCCACAAGACTGTATGGTGAATAACAACTTATTTGAGTCTCAAAAAATCATCTGATTCCAATTATCAATGTAACTTTGCACTTTGCAAACCTTTTGTAAGCAAAATAATTTCTCTGTAATTTTAACAAGCAAGAATCTCTTTTCCTTCAAATATTTAATTTGTATACCGGTGCAGCACGGTGGCGCAGCAATAGTGTTGCTGCTTTAATGAGCCAGGGACCGGTTCGATCCTGACTACAGCTGCTGTGTGTACGAAGTTTGTACGTTCTCCCTTTGACCGCGTGGGGTTTCCCGTGTGCCTCGGCTTCCTCGCACACTCACAGATTTGTAGGGTTAATTGGCTTCAATTAAAAAATGTTATAAATTGACCCTAGTGTGTAGGATAGTGCTAATGTACAGGGATCGCTGGTCGGCGCGGACTCGGTGGGCCAAATGGCCTGTTTCCGCACATTATCTCTAAACTGAAACAAAAGTATTTCAAAGTAATACCTTGCTCCTCCACTAGGTGTGCTACTGAATCCCTTGAAAATGGTAATCATTTGGAATCAATGAGTAAACGTAAACCTTAGCATTTTGCATATTATTTTCACAGCAATAACTCTTTTCAAATGAGGTTTAACTGTTTTAAATAGCCATGATGAATGCTTCAAATCTCTTGGTCCTCCAAAGTTAATTTCATGTCCTTAGAATAATTATTTACAATTTTAATTTCCTTTAAAAATAGAATATTTACTTTTTCTGAATGTTAAGAAATGTCATCATCTCCATTAATACTATATGCAAGCCCCGGTTTTCATGTTGCCTTTTGTGAAACAATGAATTATGTGAATTATGACACCAGATATCACTGCCAGGGACACCAGGAAGTGGAATTCCATTGCACTGAAGTGATTAGACAACTTCCTTTGCAGTCAAAAGGAAGAACTGTTACCCCAAAGCTGACTACAAAGTCAAGGCCATGCTGTGTTTTTTTTATTCAGGTGGGGTGTCTCTTTAGCTGTGCCTCTGTAAGGGATGGAGACACAGGCTGAATTCGATTTGGGGCCCTGAAGATTGTTCCCGATGTTGGGGAAGTCCAGAACAAGGGGGAAATCTTTTAGGACCGAGATGAGGAAAACATTTTTCACAGAGAGAGTGGTGAATCTCTGGAATTCTCTGCCACAGAAGGTAGTTGAGGCCAGTTCATTGGCTATATTTAAGAGGGAGTTAGATGTGGCCCTTGTGGCTAAAGGGATCAGGGGGTATGGAGAGAAGGCAGGTACAGGATACTGAGTTGGATGATCAGCCATGATCATATTGAATGGCGGTGCAGGCTCGAAGGGCCGAATGGCCTACTCCTGCACCTATTTTCTATGTTTCTATGTCTTACAGATCTAACAATAGTTCGAGAATAACTCCAACACAAGTCAGGGCTGACATCGCATAATAGATGTGTGTTGAACTCCAGAGACTGGAGAGGGGTTAAAGGGAGGACAGCTGGCAGTGTTTCTGTGAACTGAACACACTTGTGGCCCTTAAATCAGCTCAAAGGGCTTTTAATTTGTAGTTCACAATGGGATACATAGTTACCGTAAGGCCATAAAGTCCTAAAGTACCTACTTTAAGCAAGCCATAATTACAAATAATAAAGCATAATATAGTTTTAAAGTGGGAAGTTTGGGCCAAGTAAGTGAGATAAATTCAATACATTAGACCTGTTAGAGGTTTCCATTGTTTTAAAAGAAACCTCTATTAAATCTTTCCATAAGATACTGAAGGATATTATGAAACAGATGAAGGTTGTTGCCTGGAATTTCTTGCTCCATCGCCATGAATAATGTGCTGAAACCATTTCTTCTGCTGTTCTGGCATATTTACGATAAGAGAACAGTGATGCTCTGCAGAAATCCCCACCCTCATGCTAGTTTGGTGGTATGTGTAGTGTCTGGAGGCTCTTTTTTTGATGCTGCTTAACTAAGCAGTGTAATTTTCCAAATGTATTATATTGGAGATAATAACTTTCAACTGAAACATCAGTATCTGGTCGAGACCTTCTTCAGACCTGAAACATCACCTATTCCTTTTCTCCAAAGATACTACCCGACCTATTGAGTTACTCCAGCGTTTTGTGTCTATCTTCGGTATAAACCAGCATCTGAAGTTCCTTCCTACACATCCGTACCTTGTATCTGTATTAAGGTGACGCCACCTGATACACTCAACCCTTGGAAGTACATTTATATATATGTAAACCACACTGCCTTCCAGTTAAACAGACAATAAACACATGGAAACCATCAATACTTTACACATATGAAGCCAAGCAGTAGGTTTATATACACAGTTACCAACTCAACCAATTATAAATGTAATTGATCTGCCGGCCTTTATTTCTCAGACCTTACCTGCAAAGGTACACTTTGTCATTTCGGAAGAGTCCATTCATTCCAGGTTTCCTCACCACTTGCAGGCTGCGTGTCCTGTAGCTCATGACCTGTCTCGGCCAGCAATGGCTACATCATAGCACCATTCCTAAAGCTTGCATGTTGCTTGTCCTCGTCATCCTGTTCTTGTTCACCATACCCTTCTTCACCATATCCTTGTGTATCTTATAAATATACCAATTAATAATAATAATGGATGGGATTTATATAGCGCCTTTCTAATACTCAAGGCGCTTTACATCGCATTATTCATTCACTCCTCAGTCACACTCGGTGGTGGTAAGCTACTTCTGTAGCCACAGCTGCCCTGGGGCAGACTGACGGAAGCGTGGCTGCCATTCTGCGCCTACGGCCCCTCCGACCACCACCAATCACTCACACACATTCACACACATTCACACACAGGCAAAGGTGGGTGAATTGTCTTGCCCAAGGACACAACGACAGTATGCACTCCAAGCGGGATTCGAACCGGCCACCTTCCGGTCGCCAGCCGAACACTTAGCCCATTGTGCCATCTGCCGTCTAAAGAGCTAAAGAGCCCAATAGAGTCACATCACAGAAACAAGCCTCTCAGCCAAAGATGCCCATGACAGCCATTGTACTTATCTATACTAATTCCAATTTACCCACGTTTGATCCATAGCCTTAGATGCCTACATGATTCATGTGCTTGCCTTGGTGTTTCCAAAATGGTTAAATAGCCTTCTGTTGCCCATCTTCACCAAGTAATTCCCAACTCCACAGCACTTCTACAATATACCCATGGCTCCATTTTAACAATCCTTTGTGACCTGATGAATGGAGCTCCCTCACAGTGTCTCCCACGTCTTTATGTTCACGTTCTGGGAGTAAAATTAGGCCATTCGGCCCATCGAGTCGACTCCGCCATTAAATCATGGCTGATCTCTGCTTCCTGATCCCATTTTCCTGCCTTCTCCGCATAACCCTTGACACCCATTCTAATGTAGAATTTGTCTATCTCTGCCATAAAAATATCCACTGACTTGACAAGTAACTTTAACTATAAAACAATGAAAAACATTCAAAGTTGCTTTGTTAGTGGAGTGAGATGGGAGCACGGCATAACTGGCTGTGAAAACCTTTTATGCATTTCTGTGCACAGGACTTGTTCCTTTCTGTCGCGGTGGGTTTTCTGTGTAGAAGGCATCATAGGCCTGACAATCTCTGCAAAGGGATCTGTGCAAAGTAGATGGACATTCTGCCCAAGTGAATGGCAAGTTTGCTTTGGCTTGCCACTGCTGGAAAATTCTGACCTATTTATTTCTAAGATAGACACAAAGTGCTGGAGTAACTCAGCAGGACAGGCAGCATCTCTAGAGAACAAGGATGGTTAACGTTTCAGATCGAGATCCTTCTTCAGACCGTCTGAAGCAGGGTCCTGACCCGAAACATCACCCATCTTTTTTTTCCAGAGATGCTGCCTGACCCGCTGAGTGTTTTATGTCTAACTTTGGTATATACCAGCATCTGCTGTTCCTTTCTACACTATTTATTTCTAATATGGGTAAGAGCAATCAGTAGTAGAAAGGTTTGAGGAATCATTGTAGAAAGGTGAATCGGTGGTACCATCTATAAAGTGAGCAAGTTAAAAGTTCAGATTCTGAAATTCTATCCGGATCACATCCTGGCTGCTGAGAGCAATTGTCCTGCAAAACAATCCCTGGCATTAAAGGGTCAAATGCTATTGACAGTGGACTGACACCAGGCAGACTAATAAAACTCTTTGTGTAGTATCTGGCAACGAAGAGAAATGGAGGGAAAGAGCTTTAAAATCCAGAATCAGTTAACTAGAGTTTGACAGAAGAAGAACATTT